>NW_023620425.1:0-1839 GCF_014905685.2 Nematolebias whitei
GCCAATATCGTTTTAGTGATTTATTGAAGCTTGTCATTTTCTAAATGCTTTACGTAGAATTTTCCATGATTTTAATAACAAAAAAACAAAAAAAAAAAAAAAAAAAGCTTTATAAATGCGTGAACAGATACAAGATCATATTTTGTTTTTCCCCAACAAAGCTCGGTGCATACACGCTCCAGAGGTGCTTCTGTTGTTCTGTCAGTCAAACGAACATAGTTGAACTCCTGTTTGCCGACTATATTCCACAGAGGGGAGTCTTGCTCCAGCTGAGTGAGCAGGACGGGCTGTAGCTTGTTACATTAGAGCTGCTAGAAGTAACTCAAAAATATTGTCTTTTGTTCCTGCCTTTAGAGTGTTATTGATAAATTGTGTTAAATATGGGTATTTAATATTTGATACTGCAAAATATGCACTGCTGTGACAAATCTTTGTATGCTCCTGCATTATCACGTATCTCCCAAACTGTTAAAATAGCCTACTTAAAAGCAAACCAGAGTCTGTCATTCAGTCAAACAATGCACATATGGTGAAATCATTGTACCGTCTGCAGTTGCTCCACCTGCAGTTTGCAGTCTGGTCTCCACACGGATTCCAGCAGCAGCTGATATTAGCTTATTTGTTACTAACACATCAATCATAGTCTCCTCCTAATGACTTATTCATTAACTTCGCCAAAACACACATCCTCGTGATGAGACTGGAAGGAGCATGTTTCAAGACACACAGACGGCGAGTTCGCAATCAGCATTCTGTGGAATTAAAGCCACTATTAATCAGTTTTACTCGGGCTGTAACAGATCCCAGATGCATGATCCAAAAAGCAAAGGACTGAGAAATTTGCTGCATGTGCGCATGCATCTGTGGCTTGTCAGCTTGTAAAGCAGACACAGTGAAGGGAGAGCAAATTTAAATACTAAAGCTGTCTCGTAAAGTGCAGAGAAAGCCTGGCATCAGCACCGTCCCTGGTGGTTTCACTTTTTAATGCAGGCCAGAGTTTTTAGCACCAACTGAGTTTTAGGCAGAGACAAAAACAAGCCAGTGGGGATGTTTGTATAGATTATCAAAATGTTCTAAGATATTAAACACGAACGATCAAGGTTTTTGTGTTCTGAAGAAAAGAGCCTGGTTTCAGAGAATCTAAATGGCCCAAAAGGAAAGAAAAGTGTCTTGGTGTTTGTAGTTTATTGCAGAGAATTGACTGACAGTTTCACAAATGCTTTTATTAACTATAAAAATTGCATTTCCTGTGAAAATGCAGTGTGAATGTTTATTTCTGTAGAACTTGCTGAAAAACAGCTGAAATGAGCTAAAAAGAAATCCTGAAATCTAGCTGAAATGAAAGAACAAGCCAAAGTTAATAGGAGGAAGCAGAAAGAACACATATTTGCTGAATTATGTTTTATTAAGCAGAAATTAAAACAAAACAAAAAAAGAGTAAATTTGCTAAAACAAAGGACGAAATTAGCAAAAAGGTAGCTGAAAAGGCATACAGATGCTTAAACTACCAGAAGGAAGCAAAAAGAGATGAAATGAGCACCAAAATGTTGAATAAGCTGAAAAAGATTAATTACCAAAAAAATCAGCTAAATAGTAACAGAAACAGCTGAACGTAGCAGAAATAACTTGTAAGGAACATAACAAGCTGAAATTAGCAGAAAAGTTAATTAGGCTGAAAGTAGCAAAAGTGTATATATATATATATATATATATTAATTTCTCCTTTTTTCAGCCTAATAAGGCAAACATGCTCTGAAGGAGAAATTAGTGCAAAAAAGTGGAAATTATCTGGAAAATACTGAAATAAGCAAAAAACTGCTAAAAAGTACCCCCCCCCCC
>NW_023620425.1:1939-6815 GCF_014905685.2 Nematolebias whitei
AAAAAAATAAAGAAGAAGAAAAAAAAAAAAAAAACAGAAACAATCTTAAATTACCAGAAGGAAGTGGATAGAGCACATGTTTGCTGAATGAGGCAGAAAAAAGTTGATATGAGTGCAAAAACTGTGGAATTTGCTGAAAAGGCTAAAATTAGCATACAAAAAGCTAAATAGAAGCTGAAATAGCAGAAGGGGCTGAAACTTGTAAGCTGAAAGGAGCATAACAAGCTGAAAATTTGCAGAAAAAAGTTAAAAGAAGCACAAAAATGTTGTAGATGGCAGAAAGAATCAAAAAATGAGCACAAAACTGCTGAAAAACAGCTGAAATTAGCTGAAAATGTTAAAATGCTAGCTGAAAAGATAGAACAATCTTAAATTAGCAGAAGAAACAGAAAGAACATGTTTGCCTAATTATGCTGAAAAAAGGAGAAATTAGTGCAAAAAAGTGGAAATTATCTGGCAAAAACTGAAATTAGCAACAAAAAAAACCAACCAAACAAACAAATAAACAAAAAAATACAGCTAAAAAGTAGCCAAAAAAAAAAAAAAAAGGTTTAAATTACCAGAAGGAAGTGGATAGAGCACATTTTTGCTTAATTAGGCTGAAAAAAGTTGATATGAGCGCAAAAAATGTGGAATTTGCCAAAAGGGCTAAAATTAGCATACAAACTGTTAAATAGAAGCTGAAATAGCAGAAACAGCTGTAACTTGAAGAAAAAAGCTGAAAGGAGCATATCCTGAAAATTAGCAGAAAAAGTTAGAAGACGCACAAAAATGTTATAGATGGCATAAACGATCTAAAGTGAGCACAAAACTGCTGAAAAACAGCTGAAATTAGCTGAAAACAGTTTAAATTTGCACAAGGAAGCTGAAATAAGCAGAACCAGAACAAAATGTGAAAGGAGCTGTAAAAGGTTGTAAACACATCTAAAGATTTGAAGGATGTAAAATGAGCTCATTTTCTTTCCTATGAGGAAGAAAATGGCAGAAAAAAGCAAAATATTTCAAAAAGCTAAAGTCGCACCAATATCAAAAGTCATAGCAGGATTGTCCTGAAAGAGCTGAACGTTTTGATTTACGATTTGTTGAAATAACAAAAACTGTGCAATGAAAAAGCTGCCAAAAAAACTTACGGAAGAGGAATGAGTCACAATAGTGTGAATGCTTCATAATTCACATTCACACAATAAATATAACCACTTAAAGGGAACCAGGCAGCTGTAAAATAAAATCCTGAACACCGTGTGTCAACCTCCTGCAACATTATCAGAAACTTTGTTCTAAAACTATTAAGGTGCCTTAAGAACCTGGCATGAAGTTAAAATTAAAATATTAGTTTTCTGTTGCAAATTTATTTGGTAAGCCACAGTGTAGAACACACACACTTAAAAAACACTTAAATAATCCATGAAAAAACTAGAAGAATGTATTATCAGCTGCTGTCGAAGGTGAAGCAGCGATTGTGTTTGTATCCATGTGTTTTTGTGCTCAGCTGTGAGATTTTAATGAAACTCCAAGTAAATGATAACTGTACATGAAGAACATAACTTCTGAAGTCAACTGTGTTTTTGATGCCACCACAGTTAAGCAACTGTATCAAACATGTTATAACCACAAAGAGCAAATATGCTATAACTCATCTTACAATATTAGTTGCTACTAAGTGTCATTTGCAACTCCATGTCAATGTCAATTTCTTTATATAGCACATAAAAACAACACAAGCTGACCAAAGTGTTTTACAATTAAGTCAAATTAAAATGAAACATGAAATAAGGACGATAAAATTCATCTTGTGTCACTGTGGAATCACAAGAAAGTTAATAAACTACAACACAACAACAACAATCAGCTCTAACTGGTTCTCAGACACTTCCTGGATCAGACGTCAGGAAAAAAGATTTAAAAGTCTCAATAGTCTCAGCGGTCTTTGAATGATCAGGTAAACTATCCCACGGTTTTGCAGCAGGAACTGCAAAAACCCGATCACCTCTGGATTTCAACTTAGATCTGGGGGACATCGAAGAGGAACTGGTTGGTAGACCAGCGTGCTCTTATATTGCGTAAATATGATGGGGCCAGATCTTTAACATTTTTAAAAACAAGCAATAAAACCCTAAAATCAATATGTAAATGAACAGGAAGCCAGTGGAGAGAAGAACACAAACTTGAAAAATTGCACTTTGTGCAGAGATTTTGTTTAAATCTTTGTCTTTAATCATCGACCCTATTGGTCTGTCTGCAAAACCCTCAACCTCATGACAAAATGAAACACAATTCTCAGAAACAATCATTCGATGTACATTTACAACTCTTTTTTTTTGTTTTTGACTCATTCTCAACACATGCTTTGAGCACTTCTTGCATATCTTTAATTTACTTTGTACATCCAGGAAGGCAGTAACTCTGTCCCCACTCTGCGTAAGATGACTTTATTGCAAGAATGTGAGGATTTTAATTGACATATTTTATGTCTCTTTGTTTTAATCTCGTATGTAATCTATATATTCTAGTTGACTTTGTTTGAAAACCATTTACCTCCTTTCCACAGTTTATTTTTATTTATTTCCCGTTTTAGTCTGTGCGTTCTGCTCAGTTTAACAAAAGTTTCTTCTTTCATACGTCATCAGGGCACCTTCACTTACATGTTCAGTAACTTTGTTTATATAAAGAACTTTTATGTAAGATCAAAATAAAAAAAATAAAAAAAGCAGTCTACAGTAAAACTTAGATTTAAGACTCCAGAGCAGTTTGTGTCTCTTTTGTACCAAAGTCACTGCAGGCATCAAAAGAAAATATAAAATCAAGAGATTTTTGAGACCGTTTAAAGTGAAATGTGCAACTTGATGGAGGAAAAGTCAACATCGCAGGTCTGTCGTACAAGAATAAAAACACCACCAACAAAACAAAAATGGTTGAAAAGAATCAAACTAAAGTGTTAAAAGATGCCAGACACGAGTTCTGACTTAAAAATGTTTGAAAACCTGAAGTGGTGCGAAAAGCTTCCCCACAGACTGCGACGATAAAGATTAAAGTTTGTGGCGTTGGACAAAATCTGATTGTTTAATCCAGTAGGCGTGTTAGCAAATGACCAATCCGAAGCTACAAATGAGTCGTAATATTATCCGAGCACCGACATAAAGCAGAGCTTATCACACTTAAACTCTGGTAAAATGAAGAATGTTGAGCATCTTGTTAAGTTATACTTTGGTACTGGTTTTACAAATAAGGAGTTAGTTAATCTGTTAGCACATCAGCATCAGATTATTATCAGTATCAGGACTTTGAACCTGCTTACAGTAAGGCTGTATGCTCTGATGGGCAGCAGCAGCTCTGCAGGTAACGAGCATTTAGCTTCGGATTGGTCATTTGCTGACACGCCTACTGGATTGATTGACAGGTCGCCTCGTGGATCCGACTTGTGGAAAAAAAATAAAAAATAAACGAGAGTTGGAAAAAAAAAGTCTTGTATGACTTTATTCTCATAATATTGACTTCATTCGACTTTATTCTCGTAATTTTATGGCTTTTCATTTATTTATTTTTCTTATCGTGGCCCTAAAACTCTGTCGTACTTTTTTGTTCTATAAATATTTTAATTGAAAACATATAAATGTAAAAAAAAAAAAAAAAAAAAGCCTGAGTTAAAAAAATATACAAATATTGAATTGGACGTGTTTTTTTACGAATGTAATGGGAGTGGTGGATCAGAGGATAGAGAAGGTGAGCCTGTAAGCGGAAGATCGCCGGTTCAACTCCTTGTACCGACAACATCAAAATGTGGGTGGAAAAGGTGAAGCACCCACACCTGCCTCTACCCTCATTTGCCCCACTCTGGACCCTTGAGCAAGGCCCTCAATCTCCGCCATCCGCTCCCCCAGGCGTCCTAGATAGCAGCTCTCTGCTCCCACAGATGGCTGTGGTAGCTCAGTGGTCTGTGGTTGTTTCAGGAAGGGCAACTGGCGTAAAAACAATTGCCATGTTATCGTGTGACTTAGTTCGCTGAAGAAGGGAGCAGCCGAAAGAAGAAGAAGAAGAAAAAAAAAAAACATTATCCAGAATATATAAAATAGCAGGATGTCAGTGTCTGCCCAGCTCTGTGTCTGAAATGCTCCTTTTGGAGCTCACTTCTCTGCTACATCCACTAAAAATCACTTCAGATGAAAGTGGAAGTTACACTCCTAAAATGCGGCGCAGTTGGCGCCACAGGAAGCCTCATCCTCGAGCCTTTTATGTATTTCCAGATTTGGCAAGGAAATTTTAACATGATCAAGGATGGATTTGATTTAAAATGTAGGTCTCGCGCAGAAAAAAATATTTACTGGGCTTACTGCAGGACAGCAGCGTGTGTCCAGCTGCCAGGCACAGCTGCCCGCCTCTACAGCAGCACCCTGGGTGGGTGCAGTCTGCAGTGGGTGACTACGCCTCCTAAGGTGGTCCCATCACTTGTGCTCTGGCAGACCTGAAGCCCTGTTGAATATCAGCTTGTCCTTGGATTATTCTGCTTTGCCGTCATTGTTGTGCCTATATAATACAACCACTATGAGCTCTGATTTTTTTTTTTCTTTCCATCTCTCTTTTGAATGAATCAAAGTCATCTGGTGTGAAATTGCAGGAAGCCCCTGCAGAACTGAAAGAATATTTTGGACAACAGGAAAGTGGTTAGTTTTAAAGGACTATTTTAGCCCAAGCACAAAAACGAGGCAAATATTGTATTTACGCTTGCGTTTTTCTTTTTCATGCAAAATGGGTGAGTTCTTTTATTGCCAGGCAATTTGAATTTTTAGTCAATCGACGCAGAATAAATCATATCCAACCTTCAAAAATAAGCTGTTACATTTCGTTCAAGGAAACACCAGGACTAGCTGTCACATATTCG
>NW_023620426.1:0-6814 GCF_014905685.2 Nematolebias whitei
TTAGTACCATATTGGTGGCCCGGAACGTGTTCATAAATGACTGTGTATTCGTGTAAAGATTGATTTTACGTGTTGGCATGAAGAAAAATAACAGTTTGTCAGCTGTGCTGGAACGCAGCTGAAGCTGCGCCGCTTGGAGCTTGGCTCTGCATGTTTACGCTGTGTTGAGCTAGTGATGTTTTGAAAGCTGAAATAGTGTCATTGAGTCTTTATGAAAACTGAAATTGTACGTCAGTTGTGTGTAACTAAGCTGATGAGCTGTGGAAAACGTTTATTCTGTTTAAAAGGACGGAGGTTCTGCTGCAAGACCCGGTTTTGGTCCGGTTCGGTTCTGATAAGTTTGAACGAGTATTTTAAATAGATGGAGAAACGTTTTAAAGACTGGACGAAGTCTCAGCTAAGCTCAGAATTGATTTGTTACATTTTTTAACAGAAAAAGTGCATTTTGACAGTTTAAAAGACAAAAAGTTGACGGACTTGTTCAGATAAATCTAACATGCTAGCTGGGGAAAACGCTGCGTGATTGGTTGAAAAAGACCGTGTGTAACGTTCTCATTGGCTGATTGACGTGTCAGTCAGTGACCCGGAAATGAAAACTCGTTTTTCATAGGGAATAAAATCTGCTTTTTAAAGTTCAAAAACGCTTTAAAAGCTGTATTCTGATCAACTGTTAAGTTCTTCAAAGTCCAATTGCTAAAACTTCGCCGCGTTTGAGTTTAAAATCCATCATTAAATGATGTTTTTGAACAACGCTAGCGATGCTAATTTTAAGCTAACAGCTAACGACCGGATGAGTGACGTGTCACGTCACTTCCTCCATGTCGGAAATGAGCTCGGTTGCAACCGTGAGCTTTGCCGTGCTTAAAATCACTAAATAAAGCTGCCATATGTCCCAGAAAACTCATGTTTCATGCAAAAAAGTCATGCTTGTTAAAGAAACGCCCCGTTTACGCTTAAATTCGTTCAGAAATGTTGATTTTAACCGAGTTTAGCCGAAGCTAACTTTAAGCTAAGCGGCTAAAAACAGGATGTCAACCGAACGTCACAGGAAGTCGTCATAGACTCCTGATGGTAGAAAGCTAAACACTGCCCCCTCCTGGAGAAACTTGAGATCACAGTTTCACTTCAGTTTTAGGTATTTTAGTGAAATTAAACGTTTTTATTTCTGTAAGACGAACTTTGACTTAACAAACTTCCTCGAGCTGATTTATACTGTTATGTTATCTTACCATTAAAAGTCAGTAAAGTATTTATGCCCAGAGAGGCGTTTACTAGGAAATTTTTCATTCACTGATAAATCCTCAAGCAGGTGCAAAATGAAAAAATGAGAACTTTTTGGTAGACACAGGTACAGATAATCATAAGAGCTGAGAGTTTACTCGTTTGCTGGAAATATAATACACGTTTAATTGCTAAATCACTAAATAAGAGTAAATATTTCAGGAAAAAGAGACTTTTCTGATTTTATTTACCACCTAAACAATTACATCTCCTATTTAATTTTAAATGGAAGAGACAGGAGTAATAACAGTTTTTCTGAAGAAAGACTGATTAATCCTGACACATCATCAACTTTTCTTTTTCTTTTCACCACTTGGTTCTATGAGTAACTGTTAAAATAGCAAATTTCTGGAACAGAACGGTTTAAAAAGTGTCTTTAAACTGATTTGCTGTGAGACTTTTTAGAAAAATTGCAGGTTTATATAAAAATTCAGTGCTTTAGAGTAAAATACACTAAAAAGAGCTTGGTAACTAGTATCTGTTAAGAAATAAGCACATAAAAAGTAACACTGCCAGAGAGCATTTACTTAAATATTCATGAATTGGGGTAAAACCTGAGATAGGTACCCACATTTGAATACGTTGACTTATAACAGTACTTTTGTGTAAACCCAAAGCTAAAATAGTGTGAAAACTCAATGACAACTTGAATACAAATATTTACCTGTAAAATATCTGAAGCTTGCAACTGTTTTAAACAGATAAAGTGCTACACAGTGAAAAACATGACAGGTGTGTTAGAAAAAGACTTTTATCCTTATGAGATGAGGGACTGCTTGGAGAATGCGTTGACGCTGCTGACAGGATCCTTACATCCATATGATAAACAAGCGGAGAACAGCATGAACCCAAAAGAGTTAGTGGACAATCTGAAGGAGGTTGCAGAGAGTGTGACCTCTACAAAAATTTCAATGTCAAACTATGAAAAGCTGGCTAAAATTGCAATTTTGCTGAAAGAATCATTCTATACGGTTGTTGAGAAAGCTGATTACCTTGCAATAAGGTTAGACAGTGAAAAAGAGGTGGTTCAGAAAATTGAAGAACACTTCCTTCAATTTAAAAGTGAACACGAAGTCCTCACAAAAAAACATTCCGAACAGATGTTTCAATCACAGCAAAATGCAAATGCAGAAATTGATTCGCTGAATAGCAAAATAGATGTGCTTAACAAAGATCTGGAAGAACTCAGAATGGATAAACACACATTACTGGAGCTATGTATGCGTTTAAAAAGTGATTATCATACATCACAGGAACGCTTAAAAGCATGTGAGGAGAAGCTAAGAGCAGCAACAAATAAAAGTTCTGACGAGGGGCGAGGTGGTCTGGAATCCAAACCAGACCCTGAACAGCTCGGGATAATACACCAGAACCTCAAAAAATCTTTTACAGACCTGGTGCTTTTAGACTCATCCAACCACCCTCACCTAAAGTGGTAGGAACAGACCTGAACAGGTCCCCTCCACAAAACATGCAACAGAGTGCATGGAAACTTCCTCTTTCAATGGATGTTCTGCTAAAACTCTCAAAATATGTACAACGCTTTGTACCTGGACCGATGGGTTCAACTGGAACAAAAGCGTACCTGAAAGATCTCGAATTCAGATTGAAGGATTATCCTAATGCTACGGTTGAGGATAAGATCAGTCTGATACGGCTCACTTCGGACAGAGAGGTATTCACCTTCATCGAGCGTCTACCTGATGCAACGAGAAAGGATTACAACCTTCTGTGTGAAGCTTTGATCAGAGAGTACGACCCCTGCACGGGACCTGCTGGTTTCCCAGCCGCTGACAAGGTCAAGCAGGGAAAGAATGAACATCCAAAAATCTATTACAAAAGAATCTTCCAAGCTTATTTTGGTTACAGAAATGAAACCGGAATGGAGGAAGAAGAAAATTTTAAATTTGTTTTCAGCAAAAATCTCCACACTGACATACGCATGTCAGTACAAATTATGGCAAATTTCAGAGAAAAATCCATAAATGAGATTAAACAGTGTGCTGTGAATGTATTCGAGGCACGTTCTCATGCTAAGACGCCCATAGAGGTGTTTCCTGGTGTAAAGGTTAAACCCCACTCCCTAGAAATGGAAGGAAGGCATGCGACGCCACCTCCTCCTAAAACAGGCGAGAAAAGGCAGTATTTTCAAACTAACAAACCACGTAATGAAGGTGCACGCTGGGACAAAAAGGCTCCTCCTTCAGAGGATGAGCGTGATTATCGTAAATGGGATGTGCGTAGGACGCAAAAATATGGATACTGAGAGGACCCATATTATCAGGGGACGTCCGGAAAGGAACCCCCAAAAGACGTACCTAGCCGCCTCCCACCTCGGACGAAACGTCCCGAGGCGAAAAAATCACAAAAGTTCCAGAAAAAAGGCCCTACACCTCTGAGCTCGGAAGAGACAGAGGAAATACAAAGGTTTTTAGAAACTTTGATACACGCTGAAATGGGAACCCAACCAGGAGCACAATGTAGTGATCTGATCGCTACTAAATCTGAAGGCGCGAATGACAACATTACAGATGTCGGTGAAGCACACCAAGACATTGCTGTTGCTGCCTCCAACAACCCCTCATCGGACGAAGGGGGGGTAAACTCACACACAAACGATGATGAGTCATCACAAACTGAAAACTCAGAAACTGATTTCCATGATTTTGAACTAGGCATTCCAGTTCTGGGAGGACTCCCAGATAACCTGGTACCGAGTCAAGAAGCTGGGCCAGTATGTTTCACGAAACCATCACAGGCCATCGCTCTTTTCTCAACCAATGACGTCGACCAAGGACCTCAAACCTATGGTGTCTTGCCCATAGACAGGTCCGACGACTCAGAAAAGGATTCGTTGGAGCTCCCCATGGAGCAAGAACCCTTAACAGTCTCATCACAGATTGAACAGGTGGTCGCCCAAGCCGACACTCTGACATCTGATGAAGAAAGAGACAAACTTCGCCAAGTTCTTTTAAAATATGAAAAGTCATTTTCAACTGACCCAGACATCATCCAACTTCAGAAGTTGGATGATCCTGCAATTAAATCGATGATACTGTATCTGACTGACCCAGACAAATACACTCCATCGAAAGTCAAACTGGATTCCAATCCAGACCTAAAAGTCCTCTTTCAGCTGCGCAAACAGTTAAAACTACTCAAGGACAGCCTAACTTTAGCTCATGGAGCGACGTCCTCACCCGTGTTCGCGGTCTCCCATGACCGAAGGGGGGTGACGCCAGTTAGGATAATGCTACCAGGCGCGATAACATGATCAAATCTGACATTCAGAGTGAGTGGCGCACCGAAACGTCGTTTTCTAGTTGCTTAATCACTGCTTTTGTCAATGTTGAAACGTTGTTTAACTGGTTGCTTAGTCACTGTTTTTGTCGATGTTGAGACATCGTTTAATTGGTTTTGGTATTGTTTTTGAACACCCCAGGCAAGAATGAATTTTGTTGTGTAGTTAAGTTAGAGACTAAGAGGCCTTTAACCATGCCAACATGCAGTTCATTCGTTAAATTGCAATCTTTGTGGAGTCAATGTATATTATTGTTACTTTAAGTACCATAATCTACATTGATCTCACAACGCTTAAGCCGAACCTACTCGAACAATTCTATTCGGGGGGATAGCTAATTCTTTTTGATAAGTCTCGCCATAGACTTCCAAAACATTTATGGGGAAATCAAACACCCAATCTCAAGTCGTTCGTCTAAAAGACAACAGACAATTGAACCAAACTATATTTTGCCATGTAAAGCTAACTTAAACCAAGTTAGAAATGGAAAAATAGTTTGGAACCCTTTTCTATAGGTATAAACCCCTGTAGTTACCCTTTTCAGCATGAACCACCCCTTAACTGGTAGTTGTAGCTGTTCCCAACCATAATAGCTTACACACCAGGTGCATATAGTTTAAGGCCTTATGTAAAATCCCCTTCATAAACCCACCTTAAACCACATAATTGCATGGCACATTGAACCAGAACGGCACAGGCTGGACGTCGCTGGAGACGACCTTCGCTGGAGGCGACCTGCAATCCTGACGTTGTCTCCACTCCTCATCCAGTGGCCGCATCTTCAGTTCAATCCAAGGGTACCCCTCTGTATGCTGATTAATCAACACTTCCAATCGTTGTGGATTTACCGTTGTGGATTATATGACTTTTTCCAGTGGATTACAGACTCTGTTTCCAAGGGGTTAAAGCATTGCTACAATGGAATTACCAACAACATTATGGAATTATCATCAACACAATGGAATTACCAAGAACATTGTGGAATTACCTTGACTTTGTTTTCCTTGCTGGATTACTTTTGACTTTTGTTTTCCTTGCTGGATTACTTTTGACTTTGGTCTTCCTTGCTGGATTACATCAAGCTCAAGGACATTCGAAGGCGTAAGTTCAAGTTTGGAATGCATCCCCATGGACAGGCGATGATTTCCAAAGGGGGGACTGTAGTGGACTAGGCCTATGTCAAAACTGACCAGATGGACAGAAACGGTCATTTCATTGATTTGAATCCAGAAATACAGTTTAGACCCATCCTGAGACTTTCTTTCTTGAATTAATCAAGTGGAAAAGACAATTCTCTATGATCATTACTATTTTACAAATGTTTGATAATCAAGTTGTGTTAGTTCAAACAATGTTTACATGTTGAAGTGAACTACTCATTTTTATTTACTTAAACAGTAGTAATGATTTTTATTCCTCAATTCAAAGTGAAATCAAGTTAGAGTACATTACAGAGTAATGATTCAATTTCTTGATCGTCTGCTTTGAAAGTGAGCAAAGTTGTAAGTGTGTTAAAGTTCGAGCTTCGGTCAACTAAAAAGTTTACTGGAAAGAAATGTCATGTTTAACTTTTACAGCAGATACTAGGAGTAGAGACGCCACGAAGTCTGGTTTTTCCATGATATCTTTCTGTTTGTTCTTAAACAATCCTTGACTTTTAATAACACCTTACATCACAAACCACACCTCTGTTCTGGTCCATCCACGAATCAGAAAGCTCTCAAATGAACCGGAAGTAGAGCCCATTTTAAATGTGGCAACTTCCCAGTTCAACGGGAGAGTTGAGAAGAGATGGGTTACAGAGTTTCGGAGTTGAGAAGAGATGGGTTACGGAGTTGAGAAGAGTTGAGAAGAGATGAGTTAGAGAGTTCACAAAGAGTTCCAGAAGAGTTCAGAGTTCTTGGAAACCAGACAAGCTGAACCAGAGACGATTTTGGGAATTATAACTTCTGTTTGGATAACCTCACACGACTCCTAAGATTTTAGCTGTCCTCACGGAGACGCTGAAAGAGTCAAAAGGAGAGCTCTACACCGACGCTGAAGCTATCGTCTGTAAGGTAAAAGTTCTATTTCGACCAAGCGTACCGTTGGCCAAGCTGATTTCAATGGAGCGTGCTGTTCTGGTTAAAACAGATAAATTCCCTCACACATCTCTCTGTAAGATAAATCTCAATTTTCCATCTTCAAACTCTCCTTTCTGCTAGAAAATTAATCCAGATGTTTTCATTAATG
>NW_023620427.1:0-6813 GCF_014905685.2 Nematolebias whitei
TTGTTTAGGTGGTAAATAAAATCAGAAAAGTCTCTTTTTCCTGATATATTTACTCTTATTTAGTGATTTAGCAATTAAACGTGCATTATCTTTTAGCAAATGAGTAAACCTTATCAACTCTGTGAATATCTGAAACTGTACCTTTTTTGTTAAAAAGTTTCTACCTTTTATTTTGTACCTTCTCAATGAGGAATTACCAGTGAATAAAGGTTTGTTGGTATAAATACCTTAATTACTTTTTAAATGCAAGATAACAGTGATTATTCAGCTTTAAGGAACGTTTATTAACTCAAAAATGCCTTACAGAAATAAAAAACGTTTAATTTCACTCAAAATACCTAAAACTGAGGTGAAACTGTGATCTCAAGTTTCCCAGGAGGGGGCAGTGTTTAGCCTTCTACCAGTAGGAGTCTATGACGACTTCCTGTGACGTTCGGTTGACATCCTGTTTTTAGCCGCTTAGCTTAAAGTTAGCTTCGGCTAAACTCGGTTAAAATCAACATTTCTGAACGGTTGAAGCGTAAACGTGGCGTTTCTATAACAAGCACGACTTTTTTGCATGAAACATGAGTTTTAGGGGCATGTGGCAAGTTACATTTAGTGATTTTAAGCACAGCAAAGCTTTTGGTTCAACCAAGCTTTACATCCGACATGGAGGAAGTGACGTGACACGTCACTCATCCGGTCGTTAGCTGTTAGCTTAAAATTAGCATCGCTAGCGTTGTTCAAAAACATAATTTAATGACGGATTTTAAACTCAAACGTGGCGAAATTTCAGCGATTATGCGTCAAAGACACGAAGCATCGTATCATAATCAACTTTAAAGCGCTTTTCAGCTATTAAAAAGCAGATTTTATTCTCTATAAAAAACGAGTTTTCATTTCCGGGTCACGTGACTGAATCCGCCAATGACAGAGCAACACGGTGTGACTGACACGTCTCTCAGCCAATGAGAGCGTTACACCGCCGCTAATTTAACCAATCACGCAGCGTTTTCCCCAGCTAGCATGTTAGATTTATCTGAACAAGTCCGTCAACTTTTTCGTCTTTTAAACTGTCAAAATGCACTTTTTTCTGTTAAAAATGTAATCAATAAGCTCCCAGCTGCACGGAGTCGGCGCCCCGGTCTCAAAAACGTCTTTCTAGCTATTTAAACAACTCGTTCGAACTTTTTCAGAACCGAGCCGGTACCAGAACCACGTCTGAACCGTCTTTAAACAGAATAAAGCGTTTCCACACAAACCCAGCTTTAGTTACACATAACAAGCGTACAATTTCAGCTTTAAAAGGACTCAATGACTCACAAGTTCAGCTTCAACACATCCCAGCGTAAACATGCAGCGTTTAGCTCCAAGCGCGCAGCTTCAGCACGCTGCGTTCAACACAGCTGATTCTCTGCACTTTTTCTTCATGCCAACACGTAAAATCAATTATTACACGCATACACAGTCCATTTATGAGCATGTTCCGGGCCACCAATATGTAGATGAACAGATGCTGAGATATATTCATCAATTAAAACGGATTCTTCATTTTTCTGGACTGAATAAAACGTGCATTGAATTTAATGAAATGTAACGTGAGACGTCATTTTTCTTTGACCCATCAAAATGAATGCAGTCATTTATTTTACAGAATCAAAGTTTAACATCAAACATTTACATTAATTTGGCAAAATATGAAAATAACAACATAATCAATCAGCTTTACAATCAGGAAAACCATACGGCCATGATTTTCCGTTGCTTCACCACAGACATTTATGAAAACTGTACAATTATGATCAATTATCCACACGGCGGTGGATGAGCACTTTACACAGACATTTCTAAATTATCTGGAAGGATTTCTACTTGAGAGAAGAATTTAAAGATGGAAATGAAGTTTAAAGGGAGTAAAAGATGGTGTGTGAGGGGGAGTGTTGACCAGAACCGACACTCTCCATTCAAACCCAGCTTTTCCTCGGTACGCTTGGTAGGAAACTTGACTCATTACCTTTCTGAAGATTAATCAGCAGATATGGAGTTCCAGTTAACGCTACCTGTCCAGCGTCTCCATAGGATGGCTGTGACTCGTCCGAAGTAGTGACGAGATTCCGTCCGACACCAGCTCACCTCAGCAAGTGGACTTCACATGAGTGGAGTCCTTCAGAAGTTCCACTCAGAGGTGGAAGATGTTATAATCCAACTCGGAAGAGCCTTATCATGGCTGGACTTCTGTTCTCCCAAACGACTTCACAGAACTGCGAACATCTCAGAACTTCTCCGCGCCCTTCACCGAACTGAGAGAACTAGGAAGTACCGGCATTTTAAAGAGCTCTATTCCCGGTCCATTTGATAGTTCCTGATTGGTCAATATCAACCAGACAGGGGTGTGGTTTGTGACGTAAGAGGTTACTAGAAGTCAGAAAACAGCAAGAATTGTTATGGAACAGATTAAAACTGTTCTCAGAGACAGGGAAAGTTTTGTTTTGGCGAGTTTGGAGAACAGGTGCCAACTTCTCTGTTGACGTCTGAGGGGATGTAAACAAGACAGTTGTTCCAACACATGTCTGCTTCGACTCCTGACCTTGGAAAACGCACACTTGCTCATTCAAAGACAGAAATCAGAAAATGCATAAAAACTCTGTAACAGGCCTTAACATGAATTCTAACTTTGCATGAGGATTAAAAAATCATTACACTGTTTCACAGTTAATAAAATTGATTAGTTCACTGCAACATCTAAAATGGTTTGAACTAAGACACTTTGATTATCAACATTTGTAAAATAGTAATGATAATAAAAAGAGAGTGTTCTTTCACTTGATTTTTCAAGAAGGAAAGTCTCAGGATGGGTGAACCTGTATTTCTGGATTCAAATCAATGAAATGACAGTTTCTGTCCCACAAGGTTCTTAAGGTCAAGGGTTTTGACCTTAGGCTTAGTTTTGACATCAGATTAAGTTCACTACACTGATGACACACAATTATATTTGTCCATTAAACCCAATGAATTCAATCAGCTACTTAGACTACAAGCATGTCTTAAAGACATAAAAACCTGGATGACCCTTAATTTTCTCCTGTTGAACACAGACAAAACTCAGGTTTTGGATTTTGGACCTGAGCACCTTAGGAATGAATTTTTCAGTCTTTCTCCCTCCTTAGATGCATTAATCTGTCCTCCAGCTCTAATGTTAAAAATCTTGGTGTTATTTTTGATCATGACATGTCTTTTATCCCCCACATTAAAAGCGTTACGCAGGTGGAAGAAGGCAGTTCTAGTAATATTGTTAAAATTAGAAACATCTTATCTAAAAATGATGCAGAAAAACTGGTCCATACATTTGTCACGTCTAGACTGGACTATTGCAATGGTTTATTATCTGGATGTCCAAGTACTACTTTAAAACGTCTTCAGTTGATCCAAAATGCCCAGAGTCTTAACCGGAGTTAGTAGGAGAGATCATATCTCTCCAGTTTTAGCTTCTCTCCATTGGCTCCCTGTCAAATCCAGAATAGAATTCAAAATCTTACTTCTAACCTACAAAGCTCTCAACAACCTGGCTCCATCTTATATTACAGATCTTATTGTTCCATATTTTCCTAACAGAGCACTTTGCTCTCAGACTGCAGGTTTACTTGTGGTTCCTAGAATTTACACAAACAGAATGGGAGGCAGATCTTTCAGTTCTCAGGCTCCTCTCTTGTGGAACCAACTTCTAATCTCTGTCCGTGAGGCTGACACATTATCCAGTTTTAAAACTAGGCTTAAGACTTTCCTTTTTTCTAAATCCTTTAGTTAGGGTCGGCTTGGGTTTCCTGAGCTGTCCCTTACTTATGCTACTATAGGTTAAACTGCTGGAGGATAAACTGACCACAATTTTCACTCTACTACTGTCTTTACTTACTCTGCTCAACCTGTTTTGTATTTGTAATTATTTTTTCTATCCTTAACATGTTTTTTTTGTCTTTCAGATACACCTGGACCTATACCTGGACCTACCATTCTGTGTTCGTCTGTCTCTCCTTCCTGTCTTCTCAACCAGCCGGTCAAAGCAGATGGCCGCTTGTCCTGAGCCTGGTTTTGCTGGAGGTTTCTTCCTTTTAAAAGGGAGTTTTTCCTTTCCACTGTTGCCACTGAGCTTGCTCAGGATGGGAGACTGCAACGAAGTCCAGATTCAACTTGTCTGCTGGATTCCTTAGATAGAGAACTTTACTAATTGGCTTTTATGTATGTGAATGTTTCTGTAAAGTGCCCTGAGGCCAGTGGTGGGATGTAACGAAGTAAAAGTACTTCGTTACTGTACTTAAGTACCTTTTTCATGTATCTGTACTTTACTTAAGTAGAGTTAAACATGGGTACTTTAGACTTTTACGTCACTACATTTTCCATTAAGTATCTGTACTTTCTACTACACTACATTTCTATAATGTGTTGCATTACAAGTTACATTCACGTCACATTGCGTTTTTTTGATTTGTTCATTAGTTTGAAAGTAACCAATGGTGAGAGGGGAATTGGGCCATTGAACCAACCAAAGTAGACAGGTAACGTTAGACCCGCCTTCAGAAAGAGCTGGGTCAGTGATGTATACGACCTGTGTGCTCCCGCTACACCTGGCTCTAACACACCTAATGGATTCCACCTCGGAGAGTCAGCAGGAAGATACATGCCACCCTTGGCCTTATTTTAAAACTTTCTTTGAGTTAACCGGTTCAAAAAACAACTCGTGGAGATTCCGGTGTCAACTTTGCCTCCCCCGAAACCATGAACTCCTGTCTTTCAAAAATTTGCCGTCATATCTGAAAAAACATGTCAAGGTAAGTGAAGTTACTAAATGCTACTTGACTTGTGCATGTGAAATTAATTTAGGTTAGTGAAGTCTTATGTAAACTTAACTAGCTTTTTGTTCAACTTTACCGCTTACAAGTAAACACAATTAAATGATTATAACCTAGCATGAACTGGCAACATGCTTGTTGTTAACACAGTGTCGTCTTGGTCATGCTTGTTTGCTTGGATGCTAAATAACTTAAGGACTTTTAGATTTATTGGACTCATTTAACTCAGCATGTAAACGGTCCCACCCAAGAGCGTGGACATACACTGGACCTTGTTTTAACTCATGATATGACTGTTAATAATCTTGTTATTGGTGATAATGTTTTTTCAGACCACATGCCAGTCCAGTTTGAGTTCACCCTCCCCCATCTAACTCCTAAGCCGTGCATTCCTGCACGTCGCACCCAGACCGTTAACCACTTCACTGCCGCACGTTTCACAGATGTTTATAACTCTGAAATGATCATTCAGCCCCCAGTGTTTCTCACCACCACTGAGGAGCTGACATCCCAGTTCAACTCTGTCTGCTTAAAGACTATGGATCATGTTGCGCCTGTTAAAACTAGAAAATCAAAACTGAGAGCAGAACCTTGGCTGAGCGACGTCACCAAGGCCGCTAGGCAGCAATGTAGGAGGGCGGAACGAAAGTGGAGGAAAGACAGGCTGCAGGTCTCTTTCCAAATACTTAGAGAGCTGGCGCTGTTATCAGAAAACAGTAAAAGCTGCAAAATCAAAATTCTTCTCTGATATAATTACCTCAAACTCTCACAACCCACGTGTCCTCTTCTCCACCCTAAACTCTGTTCTCCACCTCACTGAACCATCACCCCTGGAATCCTCGACTGAGCTGTGCGACAACTTCCTACATTTCTTTGTGGAAAAAATTGCGACCACCAGGGCTCTCATTTCCCCTCCAACTCATGACCCATCCATCCCACCTCAATCTGTAGCTTCTTTTGACCATTTTGAACCCATCACTCTATCTTCTCTAGAGCAGGTCATGTGCAGCTTGATACTTTCTAGTTCCCCCTTTGATGTGGTCCCCCCTCGACTACTAAAGGAGGTGTTTCCTACTCTAGGTCTGTCTATTCTTGCCATAGTAAACGGTAGTTTATCCACTGGCGTGGTGCCAAAAACCTTTAAACATGCTTCCATCCAGCCTCTCCTGAAAAAAACAAACCTTGATCCCTCAGTCGTTTCCAACTTCCGGCCTGTCTCCAAACTCCCATTTGTTTCTAAAGTACTGGAGGAAATAGTCGAGTCCCAGTTGAAGTGCTTCCTGGAGGATCACGCCATCTTAGAGCTTTTCCAATCTGGCTTTAAACCTCTCCACAGCACTGAAACTGCCCTGCTGAAGGTCTTTAACGACATCTTCAGATTCACAGATACCGGTGATTCTGTGCTGCTTGTCCTGTTGGACCTCACAGCCGCCTTTGACACCATCAACCATGAGATCCTCATTGCTAGGTTGGAGCAGTGGGTGGGCGTCACAGGATCAGCCCTCAATTGGTTCAGATCTTACCTCGCTGACAGATCCTTTTGTGTCTCCATCAAGGATTTTAGTTCTGCTGAGGCAGAGCTTAAATGGGGGGTTCCGCAGGGGTCCATACTGGGTCCCCTCCTATTCTCTTTATACCTGCTGCCACTTGGTGCTATTTTCCGGAAACACAACATGCCCTTCCACTTCTATGCCGATGACTGTCAAATTTACTTCCCCCTAAGACACAGTGGTACATGCTCTATTCAACCGCTGCTCAACTGCCTGGCTGACATCAGGGACTGGATGGCTTTAAATTTCTTAAGTTTCAATGAAAAGAAGTCTGAAGTCATGTTGTTCCCTCCCAACAACATGATCACAAACCACTGCATCGACCTTTCCGCTCTAACCCTGTCAGAAAAACAAAGAGTCACTAATCTGGGCGTGATAATGGACCCTTCCCTGAAACTTAACAATCATGTAAACATGATTGTTAAATCATGTTTCTT
>NW_023620428.1:0-6807 GCF_014905685.2 Nematolebias whitei
TTGCTACAGCCGTATGTCCTACCACGTTCCCTGAGGTCAGCGGACCAGTTGCTCCTCACAGTTCCAGAAACTCGTCTTAAGCGCAGAGGTGACAGGGCCTTCTTTGTAGCAGGACCAAGACTTTGGAACGAGTTATCTCTGCTTGTCAGACAAACCCCCTCCCTCTCGGTTTTCAAATCCCATTTAAAAACCCACTACTATTCAGTAGCTTTCAACACCAGATGATCTGTGTTTTGAACCTGTACGCTCCACACTGGTTAGTCGTTATATTTATTATCTGCAATGTTTTTTGTCTATATTCTGATTTACCTCATTTTGTATATTGCTTTGTGTGTTGCCTGTTGTTCTGTCTGTACAGCACTTTGGTTGGCCTTGTAGCTGTTTTAAGTGCACTATAAATAAAGTGGTATGGTATGGTAAACCTCACCATTTACCCTGGCTTGTGACCAGCACAAGAGATACACTGGCTTGTGCTCACTAGTGGCTGGTTTGGTGAGTTTCATGGCTGTCAAATTTTACACGCTAGACAAGAAGTCAAAAGTTGGTTTAGCTCATTTTGTGTTGGAGCACAAAAAAGCTGGCAGAAATAGGCGTGACCTTAACAGTTTAAAGCAGTACAGTGCAGGGAATGTGTACATGTTATTCTTTCAATTTTTTATTTTTCTTACTAATAATAATAACAATAAGTATAACAAATAAAAACTAACAAAAAATAAATAAAATTTGAGTGCTATTGATTGGGCTGCAGTAATAATTCCCTAAAAATAATAATAATTATTCCAGAATCATCTGCAGTACTAAAAGTCCTGTTGTTTTTATGCAGATTATCTCGTTGCTACTTCTGGTTTCATTTCAACAACTCAAATGCTTTTGGAATCTGTGTAAAGTTTACACAAACAACTTTAATTTGTTAAAACAACAGTGGGAAGTTGGAAAACTCAAGCTCAACTTTGTATTTTATGTTTTGCATATTATATTTTGTTTCAAAGACTGTTGAGCTTTTAGTCCAGACCTTTATCCTTGTACAAGCTTTTAATTAAAAAACTGACAGCAGACCTCCAATAGAGACAGTACATGGAATACAAAAAACACTTGGATGTTTGATTGACTGTATTTGGTTTTCATTTTGAGACACTGGTTTATTTATTTGTCGAATGCCCCACCTCAGACATTTTTGATCTTTTAAACCACGTGCCATACTCAAGGCCCGGGGGCCAAATGTGGCCCTCGTTGACATCTTATCTGGCCCCCAAGATGCTATTTTAAATGTAAAATGCTTCATTGTCTTCATAAAAGTTTTACTTTACCTTTGTTTAGTTTTGGTCCTAGATATAGAGTAGAGAACAACCTGCATGTAACCATGGTCTGATTGTCTACAACACAAAGTATTATTTGGCTAAGCAACGAACAATGACACCTAACATTAGTTTAAATGTATGAATGAGGCCAGATCAGAAAATCATAGGTACAAGAGCCTGTAGGGTGACTAACTATAATGAACTACACTGAGGAGCTGTAATAGTAATAGTTAACATTTACAGTATTACAAAAAGTGATTTGTAACAATATGGAATATGTATAATCACAATTTGAAACAGATAAAACAAACTGTGTGCACTTTTGTAGAAAATGAAAACAACAACTAAAGGTAGATCCAGGTCTTTGACTGTTTCAAGTTCTCCAGCTCAACTTCTGAACAGTGGGCACATGGAAGAGCTCGTCCACCGACCTGTGATTTCAAGTGCAGTCTGTCCTCTCCCACTCTGTGCACTAGGAGCATTGGTTCAGTTCCATTCCAGCAGTGTTTGGATCAGTGGGACTGTCTCCCTCTGCTGGACTTTATTATGATTTACATGTTCTACCAGGAAGAAGAACTCCAACAGTTGGTTCCAATCAACTCATCAGCCCTGCCCTTCTTAAGGAGACTGACTTCAGTTCACCATTGGAGCGTTGAGTTGCAATGGTGACTAAACCAACAACTCCTGCAGCTACCCATCCAGGCTGTCACATTGTAAAGTTTGCAGATGATTCAGTGGTGGTGGTGGGATTCATCACAAACAAAAATGATGAGTCCAACTACAGGCAGGAGGTGGAACACCTGGAGAGCTGGTGCAAAGAAAATAACCTTCACATCAATGTGAAGAAGATAAAAGAGATGATCGTGGACTTCAGAAGGAACAAACACACCTACACCCCCCTGAACATAAGAGGATCTGCAGTGGAAGTGGTCTCCAGCTACAAGGACTTGGGTGTGCATCTGAATGACAACCTCAGCTGGAGCAACAACACCCACCAGGCATACCACTTTGACTAGAACTGCCTCAAACAAGTCAGCGGGGGAGAAGATGGACTCCAGAAACCATCTGATCACCATTAAACTGGTTCAGAGATTCATCCATCCATCCATTACCTTTTACCTGCTTCTTCCATTTTGGGTCACGGGGGTCGCCGGTGCCCATGTCTAGCTATTTCTCTCAAACTCTCTCACTCACACCTAGGGACAATTTAGAGTTACCAATCAGTCTAACATGCATGGTTTTGGTCTGTGGGAGTACCTGGAGAAAACCAACGCATGCACAGAGAGAACATGCAAACTCCACCCAGAAAGGCACCCGGACCGGGATTTGAACCAGGAACCTGCTCATTGAGAGGCAGCAGCTCTACCAGTTGTGCTGACCGGTTCAGAGATTCAGATATTCTTTATATTCATTCGCATCACATGTGGTACATGTGGTGGAACTAGATTGTGTTCACAGGGTCACAGTTACATCCACCAATAAAATGTAAAAGAAACAGTAATAAGATCTAAGATATGAACTATGAAAAACATCAACTAAAAATACAGTAAGAACTAACAGCATAAAAACAATTCGCCGAACATCAGCACGAACATGAGTCTGTGTGAGCAGACGAGCACAACAACACACAGTGGTTGACCCACTATGTGAAGGGACTCTTTATAAGACTGGGTTTGTTGTAGCTACTCAGACTGATGACGTGTTTTGAATGAAAAATGAAACGTTTCAACAAAAAAGAAGCCGTCCAGAGGACCTGAAAACTTTGTTGGATTTTTCTACCTGGATTATTGAGCTTGAATCAGAATACAAAGTAAGAACACAAGGTTAGAATACAAAGTTAGAATACTTATTGTCTTTAAGGATTGAACCAAGACTTCAAGAAATCATATCCTCACCAGCTGTGCTTCTCTGCAGACCTTCCAGTCTTTTGTCATCTTCCTCTTCTTGTAAGTACATTACTTCTCTTGTCTCCTGGTCCTTCTGGGTTCAGTTCTGGGTTTTGGTAGAGCTTAAAACAACCCAAAGATGACAGGCAGTAGCTCACCATCCATAAACTGCAAGTTCTCAAAGGTCTTCATGTATGTGTGTATCCAGTGACTCATCTCAGAATCTGAATTGTCACAACAAATCTCAGCATTCACTAAAAATAAATTGAAATAAAGACTTTGCTTTGAATTTAACCATAACCATTACTCATTATGGAATAAACCCAACATTTTTCAGACAGGTCCTCTGGACAGTTTCTTTTTTTTGTGCTGAAACATTTCACCTTCCATCCAGAAGTCTTCATCAGTCAAGGAAACACAACAAAACTGATTCTTCCCCCAAACAACTTACTCCAAAGTGGAACAAACCAGTTCTGCTTGTGATAAGATGGTCTCTTTGGTACGCCCCCTCCTCCATTGCCGGCCCTCTTCCTTGTTGACAGTCGTGTCAAACTGGTTGAAAACAACAAAGTCCATGCTCAATAATCTAGGTATACTTTGTTATTATGGAATAAAGTTTTAATGTAACTAGTCTCAAAGTCACTAATGCTTAATTATTTTGTACAACTTTTTTAAATTCACACTCAGAATTCAGTTTTATTTCAAAAATAATCATAAACAATAACTTCACATAGCTAGAATAATTAAACATTTAAGACAATAGTAATATAAGATGCAGTTTAACACTTTAAACAATACATTTTTAGAACTATCTTAAGAGTAACTCAATGTCAATTTTTTTCTCTAATATATTAGTTTTAACATGAATACATTACACTTAATGCTACTCTGACTGTTACGATAATGAACTTACATGCTAACAGTTGTAGTTGTAATTTTCAATCGCAAACGTTGGCATCGTAACCCACGAGTTAAAACTAACCCGTACACACCGCAGCATTGGCGTGAGAATCCCAGACTGGATTCTTCACTTCAAGTTCAATTCCAAACATCAATTTACAACATGAAACATTAAAATGTAAATGAAGCATGTAGCTGAACAAACAGAAGCTTACTGCGAGGCTAGCCAGTGTCTCTCTCATAAAATGGCTGCTGCTGCACACCTCGAGTATTGTAATCAAAGAAGAAAGTAAGGACGGGACAAGTGATACCATTGGCCTTATTGAGACTATACCAATTTAATTATTTTAGAATACTTAATAATTCTATATATAACATACTTTTACATCATTCCACCTTTATTTAGACAGGTTAATCCCAATGAGCCTCGAGGACTCATTTACAAGAGAGACCTGATTTCAACAAAGAATGATCACAACAGTGGACAATCATAAAAGAGGCATGCAGATTTTTTTTTTTTATAAATACAAATGAGATGGCAAAACAAAATGGCAAAAAAAACAGCTAGATTATAAGGTGAATGTAGAAAGCTAAAAACAGGAATATGTCTGCATTGGTTCTTGCCAGGAGTTTATTATAATTATTAATTATAATACTATAAATCATGAACTTTGTGCTTTTAACACAGGATTTTAGATTTTTTCACAGACTTTCCTACTGTGGGTTACGTGTACTGAACTCTTTCATTTCATTTGACTTTGAAAGTTTTCCATTTGGATAAGCAGAAATAAAGTTCTTTGAGCAGTGGTTGTGTGAACCATGTAGTGCCTAGGTCACTGAATGACGGACTCAAGTCCAAATCCGGACCGAAATCATTTCTCATGTGGACCTGAACCTATATTTACCATGAAACATTAGTTCAGTCAGCGCTGTTTCTATTTCTTCGTGAATTAATCCATTCCACTTGATTAATAGGAGAATACTCAAACCACTAAAAGTCCACTACAGGTTTTCCTGGTTGCCTACATCTCTCCAGCAGCCTGCAGTGTTTCTCCTCTGTGCGTCCTGCCTTGGCAGAGATCGCTTACAACTTGAGCTTCATTCAGCTGAGACACATCTGTGTTGCTTGCCACTTTAGCGAGTTTAGTGTGGGCAGTTGTTGACCGGGGGGGTTGATCATAAACACATATTCATGTTAGGAGGATGCTTGAGGGCAGCACGGTGGCACAACTGGTAGAGATGCTGCCTCTCAGCGCGTAAGTCCCTGGTTCAAATCCCGGTCCGGGGGCCTTTCTGGGTGGACTTTGCATGTTCTCTCCATGCATGCATGGGTTTTCTCCGGGTGCTCTGGTTTCCTTTCACAGACCAAAACATGCATGTTAGACTGATTGGTAACTCTAAATTGCCCCTAGGTGTGAGTGAGAGAGTGAATGGTTGTTTGTCTCGTTTGTCTCTATGTGTCCCTGTGATGGACTTGCGACCTGTCCAGGGTGTACCCCGCCCCTCGCACAGTGATTGCTGGACATGGGTACTGGCGACCCCTGTGACCCAAAATGGAAGAAGTGGGTAAAAGATAATGGATGGATGGATGGTCTAAACGAACAGGACTTTCTAGGAAAACGAGCTGGAGTTCATTAAAGTGGCCTAAACTGGGCTGGTGTGAATGCACCCTTACATTATAAATGAATATCCCTGATGTAGTGGGTTTGAAGGGTATGATAAAGCCTTGACTTAGAGTGAGCACCAGTGGTGGACAGAAGGCGCAAGGCCACCGTCCCACCACTCACACCACTCACCATATTACCTTGAAGACAAAAAATTAAATAAAAATTAAATAATAAAATTAAAATACAAACCGGATTGCAAAAAAGTTGGGACACTAAACAAATTGTGAATAAAAACTGAATGCAATGATGTGGAGATGGCAAATGTCAATATTTTATTCGTAATATAACATAAATGACAGATCAATAGTTTAATCTGAGTAAATGCAACATTTTAAAGGAAAATATGTTGATTCAAAATTTCACAGTGTCAACAAATCCCAAAAAAGTTGGGACAAGTAGCAATAAGTGGCTGGAAAAAGAAAATTGAGCATATAACGAACAGCTGGAAGACCAATTAACACTAATTAGGTCAATTGACAACATGATTGGGTATAAAAAGAGCTTCTCAGAGTGTCAGTGTCTCTCAGAAGCCAAGATGGTAAGAGGATCACCAATTCCACCATTGTTGCGCAGAAAGATAGTACAGCAATAACAGAATGGTGTTACCCAGCGTAAAATAGCAAATACTTTTAAGTTATCATCATCAACCGTGCATAACATCATCAAAAGATTCAGAGAATCTGGAACAATCGCTGTGCGTAAGGGTCAAGGCCGTAAAACTCTAGTGGATGCTCGTGATCTCCGGGCCCTTAAACGTCACTGCACCTCAAACAGGAATGCCACTGTCAAGGAAATAACAGAATGGGCTCCGGAATACTTCCAGAAAGCATTGTCAGTGAACACAATCCATCGTGCCATCCGCTGTTGCCAGCTGAAACTCTACAGTGCAAAGAGGAAGCCATTTCTAAGCAAGCTCCACAAGCTCAGATGTTTGCACTGGGCCAGGGGTCATTTAAAATGGAGTGTGGCAAAATGGAAGACTGTTCTGTGGTCAGATGAGTCACGATTTGAAGTTCTTTATGGAACACTGGGACGCCATGTCATCCGGACCAGAGA
>NW_023620429.1:0-6807 GCF_014905685.2 Nematolebias whitei
CCTTCCTTCCTTCTTTCCATCCCTTTTCCCTAGCTTGCTTGCTTGCTTCCTTCCTTCCTTCCTTCCTTCCTCCCCCTTTTCCTTCCTTCCTTCCTTCCTTCCTTCCTTCCTTCCTTCCTTCCTTCCTTCCTTCCTTCCTTCCTTCCTTCCTTCCTTCCTTCCTTCCTTCCTTCCCCCCCCTCTCGCTCACCACAGCCATCGACCTACAACTCTTACTGCTTTTTTATTCTTTTTAAGAAAGACTTACCATGATTTTAAATGTACAAACATCTAACTAGTTTAAGATCGTAAAATGTTTAAAAAAAAAAACAAAATTAAAACTTGAATTTGGGAAATTATCTGTAAATTGAATCTCTACAAAATTACGTTTCATTTTTTCATAAACAGGATAATAATACCACTTTACTTCCTGACCTCATATTAAACAAGAACTGAGACACCTGGTCCGTGAGCTTCTTGGATTTCTGTTCATGGTGTTTTCTCCACGTTTGTTTTTCTGTGTAATTTTACAATCTTTATTTTGGTTAAGCAGGAATTTTTGCAAAGTTGTGCATTTAGTTACACTCCTCATTTGGCTAAAATGATAAAATAAGTGGTCATAGTAAAAACATGTGTAAATGTAATGGACCAACTCGAAGAGCTTTACATTTTAGAATTCTTCAAAAAAGAGAAAATTTAAAAACAAAAATGATGCATTTGGCTCTAAATCAATTCAGTTGATTGATCCAAGGATGCATGCAGCACAGGACGGTCTGCTCTGCAGGCTTTAGAGCCAACGATAAACAAACATGCAGAAGGAGAAGGGCTCAGAAGATCAGACGCTCAGGCTTCCAGGTGCTGGTGAGTTCAACATCTGGTTAAAGAACTCCATCCAGCATGAGACACTGGGGTTTCACGCTCCGCTGCACTAAATCCTTTCAAAGATGCTGCAGCCTGGCTCGGCTCCACGCTGAGCTAACTTGGCTTCAGCTGCAGCAGCTACAGTAGGTACAGTCATAGGGACGAACACAAAGCAGCCAGGGTCTCATTAGAAGACTGTGCCCCGAGGGCTCAGCCCCCCCTCCTCTGAAAGGAGGCAAAGGAAACACACTCAGCCACATGTGGATGTATGGATGGATCCCCGAGGTGGGTGTGGACGTGAGAGGCAACAAGAAGGAGGGGCGGTGAAGAAAACAGGGGCTGAGTAAAGATGTGTGTTAGAAGAGGAAAAACGTATAGAAAAAGCCTGCGACCCCCCCCCCCCCCCGCCGCCCACACACACACTCAGCTGTCAAAGGAGAGAACGTTCTCATCCAAACACTCCCACAGTTCCACTGAACAGGGCAGGGCAAGAATGTACCTCTAACGTGTGGAATAATTTGTGTGTACATTTACATATGAATTCACATGTCAGAGATAACCTTTATGATTATGTGTGTGTGTGTGTGTGTGTACTATATGTGTGTCTTTAAATTTTAAACTTGTCACAATGAGGTTCCTCACAAACCTAAATTCTGACCCAACTTCACCAGCAGAGATGATTTCTTGTCTTTTCATGATTTTAAAATATAGAACAAACACTTAAACAAGAAAAAAACACAGATTGACCAGAGTAAAGGTTCAAAAGATCAAAATTACATATGAAATCAGACAATTTTTATGCTTTCAGTGGATTAAATTTTCTTTATCAAATTCCTTTAACAGAACCAATAAGAAAATTTTAAATGCAATATTTTTAAGTTTATCTTACGGTCTTGAAAATACTGAAGCAGCAGTAACATGGTACTACAGGCTGAAATCTCAGTCACTGTTTTAGCCGTTGGGTCAAAGGTCGAGTTACTGGGTGTTTGGGTCTGAGATGAACCGGGTCATTCTTCACAGTCTGACATTTTCAAATAGGTAAAAACCTCTTGTATGAAAATGTTTAACCTGGTGGACTTTGTTAACAACTTTAGATTGTACTAAACAGTGAGTTTACTTTTATAAAATAGCTTTAATTGGTGCTAGCTAATTGAGGCTAATACATTTGTGCCAGATGTTAATCCAAGTTCTTGAACAAATGATTAATTTTAACCCAATTTTTGCATTGAAAACTTAACCCAGTGTGTTTGGACAAACAGGAACCCAACCTTGTTCAGTTAAAAATATTTTGAATGAAAAACAAAGTGCTGAGATACAAAATGGGTTATTTATAATTAAGTAGTTTTGAATGTAGCTAAACACTTCTATTAATTTAATTTTACTAGCAACAATAAACTAATTGGTATTTCTTATCAGTTTTGGGAACGCAACAATTTATTCTATCCCATCCACACGCTCACCTAGGGACAATTTAGAGTTACCAGTCAGTCTAACATGCACGTTTTTGGTCTGTGGGAGGAAACTGGAGTACCTGGAGAAAACCCACACATGCACGGAGAGAACATGCAAACTGGACCCTGACCAGGATTTGAACCAACAGCCTTCTTACTGTGTGGCAACAGCTCTACCAGCTGTACCGTCTAACACAATATTTCTAAATTTCTTTAATTCTGACCCCACCAACAGCTCCCACCATCATTTGCTTCCAACCATAAAGGGCCCAGTCATTTCTACTGGATCACCTCTCAGGTCGGAAAACACCAAGTTTGAAGCTGTTGCTCATTCGTTGTTTGACATCGTCAAACATTTGCCAGGCATGAGCCATCTGCGTTTCATGGTGAGGAGATCCAGTCCGGGACGTAAAAGATGTTTCATGGAACAGAATCCGAAAACTTTGGTGTGGGATTTGCAGCACTAACGCCCCTTCAGACCAAAAACATTTTGCAAGTTACAGAAATCTAAAAAAAAAAACCAATGGATTTTCTAGAAGTCTAGAATTGCGCCGCTCGTGGTGGCTGCATGTTGGTGCAGCTCTGGTACTTTCATTATTAGATTTTGCTTTTGGAAACTTTAATTCCTCTTTTTCTGGATGTAAATCACCTTCTTTGTGATGATTGTTTCCTCTGGTATCAGATGCTGTGCAGCTGGAAGGATTTTTACTGAAACTTTTTTACTTTTGGATGTAGGCTATGATGTGTAACCATGACAACGAGATGATTTTATTACAACCAGGAGCTGCTGCTTAACATCTCAAAAGTTCAAATATTATCTCAACTTTAGCCCAAAATCTCAAATGAGTTGAAAAGGAGGCACCGTAGATGCATTCCCGTCTCCCTTCCGGCTGTGCTCGAGTGCCTGACCACTGAGATCCTGGAACTAGCAGGAAACATGGCTTGTGACATGGACCAGGATCATCCCCTGACACCTGCAGCCGGCTGTCCGCAGTGACCGGGAGCTCGGCAGGTTGCGGGGAGGAGTGACCATCGCTCAAAGAGGAGTTCTGCCCAGGATTCAGGCGGTCCTGCAGCTCGGAGGAACCGAGAGGCCAGCCAAGTCTGGGTGGACGGATCAGACGGCATCTGCAGCCAGTTTCCTTGGAGCCACTGTGGGACGGACCTTTAAAAGATATCCTTCCTGCCTACAGCCATCAGCATCTATAATATCTTAATGAAACGAGGATAATGATTTATAACAACATGTAATTTCCGTTTGGGATTAATAAAGTATTTTTGAATTGAATTTCCCAACATTTATGTTAACAAGTAGAACAATAATTACTGGTGCGATTGCAGGAGTGAAGCTTCTTGTTTAGAATAATAATAAATAAATAAAAAACGGTCCTGTGCACGCCTCGGGGCATCATCATACATCAACGAAAAAACAAAAATTCAAGAAAACATACAAAACTAACTGTATCCAGAAAGGCAGGGAGTTCACTGATTGTCGGGACTGTGTGAAAATTCATTTCAGATTTAAAAATAAATATTCATTAAAAGAGTCACGGCATCAGAAACTGATGTGGCAGAGGGAGGGAACAGCGGCGCAGACGTCAGCACGTAGCTGCCAGCACTTTAAGGCATGTGTCCGATCTGCGCCCAGGAAGAAGGGAAGCCCCCCCACTGGGAGGAAAGTCCACTGAATAACTCATCATTCTGACTGTGTGTGTGTAAATAAGAAATTTCACCTCAGCTCCACTCCTGCACGTTGTCTCATATCGACTATTATACGCTGAAGTTCGGCTTGTTTAAAACTGGCATCGGTTTAAAGAATGTCTTGAAATCTGGAGGAGTGAGAACAATCCCCTTTTTGAGTTTTAAGCCTCTTAGTTTTTTGTCTTGAAACCAGAGTCATCAATCCAAATGAGTTTGGTTAATCCTTATTCCTGCAGGCTCTTCCATGTCCAAACTAATATTTGTATTGGACAGCAGTTTAAAATTGCATTATTCTGATGTGAAGTAATTAAAGTTGAAATTAGACAAACTGTAAAGTAACAAAATTATCAAGACAGTCCCAGTAAAAGCACAAACTTACAGTTTTGTTTCATCCCTTTCTTCTCTTTTTCTTCCAGCTCTGTTTCTGCTCGCTGCCCTGTTCAAGGTCAGCGTCTTCTCAGCAGGACGTCCCATCAGAGGAACGAGGCGCAGCTGGAAGCAGGAGGTCCCCAACACCTTGCAAGACGTGCGTCCCTGCAGGCAGCCACGAGAGTCCCCTTCTCACCCCCCCTCTCTTTATACATAAACAAGGCTTACAAAGCAAACCGTGGAGTTTTTATTCTAATAAATGTTAAAGTCTGAATAAATCAAGACAATGAAGTGCAAACCTGGGTGGCACCAAATAACTTTCATGTTTTGCAGAACTTTCACTATAAATAAATTTATAAAATGTTAAAAAACAAAAACTTCTCTTCTGAAGCGGAAGATGTTTCTCTTCCCGTCCGTGAGGTTTTTTTTATCACTTCAAACGTGTCTGGAGCGTGTGCAGCTCACAGCGTTATAGATGTGCACGAGAGGCCTGGCTGTGGACTGAATCTGCTGCAGGTTAGACTGTAACTACTCGTCACACCACGGAGGCTCGTTAGGCTCACAGATGTTTGGGTCACCTGCACGAAGGTGTGAACTGACCTGGAATCAGACTTAATGCTGAAATGAACGTTGTGAAAGTTGAAGTATGAGACCTTCTCTTTTTAAAGTTGGATTTTCTCATTTGATATAAACGGTTGCCTTGGGATGATGTTTGCTCCTCTCTCAACATGGTCTGTCGTTTGAACCCAAATGCAGGCGGGACTCAAAGGATCCAGGATTAAAGTAAAATAAACTACACAAAACAACAGCTGACGTGGCAGATAAACCTACATCTTTACGATGAGGTGACGGAGACAGGACATGACACTAAAGAGGACAATCCACGGCCAACGAGAGCAGGACAAGACATCAAATAGATGTGACTGACAATGAGGGACACCTGGGGTGATTAGGGGACAGGTGTGCAGGATCTAAAGAGGGCCTGCCTGAAAATGAGTCTTACTCCGGCCCTGGCCTCATTAACACAGATCATCATGTCCACGGTGCGCTCGTGTGCAACAAATGAGCAGATATTTTAAAAAGAAGTTTTCATATTTTGAAGAAAACCTTTGCTTTTTACAAGTAACCTGTGTTAAAAATGCACATATAGATGGAATCATCAGCATGAACTGTTTTTTAATTCCTTTTCTTCTGCCCTCCTTCAGATGACAAATACTTCCTCTGGAAAGTAAATGAAGGTTAAACGCTTCAACTTATCTGAGCGTTATATACTGTAATCTACTTCCCCATAATAATCTTTCCCGTTTGTCTTATCTTGCTGGTCAATCTCAATTCCAACTGCGATGGTGCTTCAGCCGCACTGATGCAATTTAGATTATTCCCCCAGGTTGAGGAACGGTGTCTCAGCAGGTTAAAGCACAACTTATACACCAAACCTGCACTTCTGTAGATCTGAATCATCTGAATCATCGTGGCCTGCTTCTTCTACCCACATTCTCAATTCTCCTTCAGCAACTTTCTAATGCTCGTGACCTTTTAACCATTTGTAAATTGTCTTTTCTGCAAAGAAAACATAAATCCAGGTTAATATCTGCAGAGTTAAACGCAAAACTGGGATTTCCAAATTTTGCTGAAAGAGGAAAGTGACGTCTAATCTCTCATCAACTTGAGTTGTGTCACTTTAAAAAACTTAATGAACAGTTTTCTCTCCCCAATATTCACACGTCAGCCAAAAATGAGGAAAGAACGAGCGAAGAAGATTTAAGTAACTCGTATATATCTCCTTGTCTTGAATTGTTTTCCACGAAAGAAGAAGAAAATGACAAAGCCTTTTGGGTTAATTAGGGACTTGACCCCTGTGGAGAACCTGCTATCCCGTTTATCTCCTGCTCTAACAAGTGTGCAGCTAACAGCCGTTTAAAACACCACTTATTTACATTTAGAGTGAATCTTACGGCCCCGACAACCCCTAACAGGAACATTACGTCTCGCGCGTAAAAAGAAATAAATGTGTTTAAGTGCCAGCTTTTTAAAAAGCAATTAACCCATTTGTTCAAATGTCATGGTTCACACGTTTTTTTTTTTTAACGAAGTGAAGGTTTGATTAGACATGGCACCACATTGGAGTATCTGTGCATTTCATCTTGCCACTGTGTCTGGAGGCACTTTCCCATTTCTCCTGCGAGATTGGTTGCTGTGAAATTGGAAAGTTAGTGTCAGATTGCCATGAGAGAGGCAGAGATGTGTACTTTCTTATTTAGGAAGTCCTTAAATCATCTCTGCTATCTCTCCAGTTTGCAATGAAAGTGTTCCTGCTTGACGTTTGGTTTTGATGGTGACAGTTGTCCTCTGGAACAAAAGTGTTTTTAAATATTGTTTAAAACAACATGAAGGCTCTCTTCCTATAAATACCATAATAAGTAAAATATATATTTAAACTTTATAT
>NW_023620430.1:0-4841 GCF_014905685.2 Nematolebias whitei
CGTACCCCTTATAGCTGGCTCGTGCCCCTTATGACTGCCATAGAGATGTATGGGACATGCCCGGCTTGTGATGTATGGGCTGTGCCCCTCCAACCCTATATATTCCTAACAGTGGGCCGTGCCCCTTATAGCTGGCTCGTGCCCCTTATGACTGCCATAGGGATGTATGAACCGTACCCCTTATAGCTGGCGCGTGCCCCTTATGAGTGGCATAGAGACGTATGGGACATGCCCGGCTTGTGATGTATGGGCTGTGCCCTTCCAACCCTAAATTTTCCTAACAGTGGGCCATGCCCCTTATAGCTGGCTCGTGCCCCTTATGACTGCCATAGATGTGTATGGGCCGTACCCCTTATAGCTGGCTCGTGCCCCTTATGACTGTCATAGAGATGTATGGGACACGCCCAGCTTGTGATGTATGGGCTGTGACCCCCTAACCCTAACTTGTCCTAACAGTAGACCGTGCACCTTCTGGGTAACTGCATGCCCCCATTTAGCAGCACAAAGTGGCAAGACATACGCACTGTCCACAAAAACATTAGAAAGACAAAGCACTGGTCCTCAGCTACCAATATTGCCCATCAAAGTGGTAAAGTGACTGTGTGCTGCTGGTGGATTTGTACCATCACCTCTGGCATTGGACTGACCACACTCAGCATAGGAAGATCAGTTACTCTACATTAAATTGACAGTCTCCATCTCATACCTAATTGTGCCATCTGGCTATGCCAGTCAAGTAACGTGCCTCTCAGGCATGGAATATGTCCCTTTTGGCCGGGTACGAATTGACACACAAGGTACATGTGGCAGGTGAATGTCCATAACCCTAACCCATATCATAGTACTCCATATGTACGGGGCCATGCAACTTGGGTACTGAATATGCTGGCTGGCTTGTGATGTATGGGCCGTACCCCTATAGCTGGTGTGTGCCCCTTATGACTGCCATAGAGATGTATGGGACATGCCCAGCTTGTGATGTATGGGTTGTGCCCCCCTAACCCTACCTTGTCCTAACAGTGGACCGTGCACCTTCTGGGTAACTGCATGCCCCCATTTAGCAGCACAAAGTGGTAAGACATACGCACTGTCCATAAAAACATTAGAAAGACAAAGCACTGGTCCTCAGCTACCAATACTGCCCATCAAAGTGGTAAAGTGACTGTGTGCTGCTGGTGGATTTGTACCATCACCTCTAGCATTGGACTGACCACACTCAGCCGCATGGTACCAAGGTATATAGGAAGATCAGCTACTCTACGTAAAATTGACAGCCTCCATCTCATACCTACTTGTGCCATCTGGACATGCCAGTCAAGTAACGTGCCTCTCAGGCATCCAATATGTCCCTTTTGGCTGGGTAAGAATTGACACACAAGGTACATCTGGCAGGTGAATATCTGTGACCCTAACCCTAACCCATATCATAGTACTCCATATGTACAGGCCGTGCAACTTGGGTACCAAAAATGCTGGCTGGCTTGTGATGTATGGGCCGTACCCCTTATAGCTGGCTCGTGCCCCTTATGACTGCCATAGATATGTATGGGCCGTACCCCTTATAGCTGGCTAGTGCCCCTTATGACTGGCATAGAGACGTATGGGGCATGCCCGGCTTGTGATGTATGGGCTGTGCCCCTTATGGCTGGCTTGTGACGTATGGGCCGTGAACCCTGAGAAAACATCAATTCAAATACTCCAAAAACAGTTACAAATGGAGCTGTGGCCTGCAGCTTGGCACTTTTCTGCATCTCTAGGATGAGAGCTTTCCGACGTGTGCTCGAAATCACTGTAGCTCCAAAATTGACCGAGTTACAGCTGTTTCAAACTCGCACCCGAGCATCTCCTCAACACTCTTGACGAAACGCAATGATCTGCTAACACTTGCTATGTTGCTAACCGGAAGTAAACTTGGGAACCACTTAGAAGCTTGTGCTTTGACAGACGTGTAGCGGCTTAAGAGGGTATAAGACTCGCTGAGTTTCGTAACAATCGGCCTAACCGTTCAGGAGTTATGGAGCATGAAATTCCATGTTGGGGGCATAAAGTGGCACAAAACGGGCACGGTCCATTCACATAGCTAATTCAATATCATAAAGTACTGGCCATGCCCGAGACGGGCACCGTCCATTCACATTGGTGATTCACATTGTAAAGTATTGGCCGTGCCCGTTTCCTGCCTTCTGGTGACCTTGACTGTGCCCATGTGAGAACGTTCTATGCCCATGGGCATAGAACGTTCCCACGGGGGCACGGGTAGGGGCATAGAATTGTACGAGACGGGCACGGTCCATTCACAGTGGTATTTCACATTGTAACGTATTGGCCGTGCCCGTTTCCTGCCTTCTGGAGCCCATGACCGTGCCCCCTTGGGAACGTTCTATGCCCATGGGCATAGAACGTTCCCACGGGGGCACGGACAGGGGCATAGAATTGTATGAGACGGGCACAGGCCCAGAACAAAGGCATTCCATGATGACACGCGTGTATTGAGCACTTGAACGTGCAACTCTCTTGACATATGTTGTTCAGGGGCTCAAGACGAATCCATCAATGTTGGTCTTGACTTTCTACGTGCCTCTGAAGCCAAGATATGACCTTTATTGGTCCTTAACGAGCTCGAACTTTCACCTAGTTACAGAAGAGGGGTGGGGGAGGGATCAGCTCAGAGGAGCCCAGGCTTTCATATGAGAGTCAGGTTCGTCCATGTAAAACGCAAGGGTCAGCGAGTAACGCACTAAGTTTTTTTGGTGCCCGTCTCATACATTCACGTGCCCATTGGCCGTGCCCGTGTGAGAACATTCTATGCCCATGGCCGTGCCCATGTGGGAATGTTCTATGCCCATGGGCATAGAATGTTCCCACGGGGGCACGGAGAAGGGCATAGAATTGTATGAGACGGGCACCGTCCATTCACAGTGGTATTTCACATTGTAAAGTATTGGCTGTGCCCGTCTCCTGCCTTCTGGTGACCTTGACTGTGCCCATGTAGGATCATTCTATGCCCATGACTGTGCCCATGTGGGAACGTTCTATGCCCATGGGCAGAATTGTATGAGACGGGCACAGGCCCAGAACAAAGGCATTCCATGATGACACGCGTGTATTGAGCACTTGAACGTGCAACTCTCTTGACATATGTTGTTCAGGGGCTCAAGACGAATCCATCAATGTTGGTCTTGTCTTTCTACGTGCCTCGGAAGCCGAGATTCGACCTTGAAAACCTCAACTTTCAACTTTTCACAGCAGAGGACAGTGGGTTAAGGGGTTAAAACGCCCTGAGCTTTGCTGCTTTGTGGTGATTTAAAGACCATCTCATGTTAAGCCTATGGGCTCGTTTTTAGTACCACATGCACCGTGATCAGATGTCCCTATGTGAAGCTACAAGCAAAAACACACCCATCCATCCATCCATCCATCCATCCATCCATCCATCCGTGCAAGCAAAAAATAAATAAATTAATAACTTCCTTAAGGATTAAGCCAAAGGCTTCATGTTTTCAGAATTTGTTAAGCATGTCCACAAGAAGAAGTGTGCAAAGTCTCATGCTCATACATACATCACAGCATGAACAGCAGAGCAAGAAATGTAAACACTTTTCAGCTGCATTGTGACTCCTAGAAAACAGAGAGGTGAGACAGGTCTTGTTGGATCCATCTTTCCAAGACCTTTCCAACGATATCTGATTCATCTTCCTAGCACGTTCCTAGTTGAAGTTATAAGCTGATGAATGTTCGTTCGCATTCGTTACCGTAAATATTGGTCTATAGGCAGCTTTTTAGATTTTCAAAAGGATTAAGCTAAATACTTCAAATTCACAGGGCCTGTTAACTTTGACCACCTGAAGGCGCGTGCACAGTTTCATGTCTGTGCGTTAACCATAGTGCGCACGGGTTCACATAAACATCCCATGTTAAGTCTATGGAGGCCCTTGATAAGCAAACTCTACAGCACGCTGAGTGTCATGGGAGGCACGCACAGAGATGAGACAGAGCTCGTTGAACTCGTATTGATCAGAGCTTTACGTCGGTATCAAGATCACCCTCATAGGATGTTCCTACGGAAAGCTGTGAGGCAAAAGGCACTCGTTTCACCTCGGTGAAGGCCTCAAATGGGTAGAGTATAAAAAGTTTCACAACTTCCTTCAGGAATGAGCCAACTACTTCAAATTTTCAGGGTGTCATCGGCTTGAAGCCCCTCTCTAACACTGACAATTTTGTGTCCCTAGCTGCTTTCCTCTATGTTTTAATAAAGGCTTGACCTTTTGACCTTTTGACTTTGGGAGGCCTGTTGACCCCTTTAGGAACCTCGCAAAGGGCTCAAACTCACAGGATCTGATCACCACATCACCCTGACCGTGTTCTGTCAGTTTGGTGTCCGTCCTCATTTTCCCAGGGGTTTATGGGTAATTGCTTCTTCTGCCAAATTGGGGTTTGGTTGGCCCACTAAGCAAAGTCTTTGGGGTGCCAAACTCACAGGTCCTGTTCAGCACATCACCCTGACCGCGTTCCGTGCGTTTGGTGTCCGTCCTGCGTTTTGCCTAGGCTTTATGGGTAATTGGTGGTGAGAGAACAGGGCGCTGGTTAACTACCTAAATGAGGTCGTTGGTGGACAAAACTCACAGGTCCTGGTCAGCACGACCCTCTGACCGCACTCTGTGAGTTTGGTGTCCCTCGTCCATTTACGCTATGAATTATGGGTACCTGAAGTTTGAGAAAAACGGGGTTTCTGGTTCGCCCACTAGACGGAGTCGTAGAGTCACGAAACTCGCAGGGTGTCGTCGGCTTGAGGCTACGACCTAGCACGTAAAGTTTTGCGTCCCTGCGCCTTTCGCCCTAGG
>NW_023620430.1:4851-6803 GCF_014905685.2 Nematolebias whitei
TGTGGGTCTTAGACACTTAGACCCTCTTTTGGCTGACTTTTCAGAACAAATTTTTTTCTAAAACCGCTGGGGCCAATATGACACTGGATTCTTATTCGGGGTCCTCCCAGCACCCCACGCTTCTATTTTGGGGTCTCTACACCCAACGACCAGGGACTTGTGGGTAATTTCCCCTGGTCCGACGAGGCGCTCGTTAACCCCCTAAACGAGGTCGTTCCTGCACCAAACTCACAGGTCCTGTTCTCCACAACCCTCTGACCGCGTTCTGTGCGTTTTGTGTCCGTCCTGCATTGTTGCTAGGATTTATGGGTAATTGTCCTCCTTCCAAATTGGGGTCTGCTTGACCCACTAAACAAAGTTCTTTCAGCACCAAACTCACAGATCCTGATCGGCACGGCCCCCTGATTGCGCTCTGTTAGTTTCGTGTCCCTGTTGCATTCAGGCTAGGATTTATGGGTAAATGAAAAACTTGCTTCCCCTTAATGGACACGAACGGTACCTGAGGGGCATGGCCAAGTCATTATAATATGAATTAACAATGTGAACGGACGGTGCCCGTGACGGGCACGGCCAATACATTATAATATGAATTACCAATGTGAATGGACGGTGCCCGTCTTGTACCTTTTATGCCCCTAACATGGAATTTCACGCTCCATAACTCCTGAACGATTAGGCCGATCGTCACGAAACTCAGCGAGTCTTGTACCCTCTTAAGCCACTACAAGTACGTCGAAGCACAACCTTCTAGGTGGTTCCCAAGTCTACTTCCGGTTAGCAACATAGCAAGTGTTAGCGAACGATTGCGTTTTGTCGAGAATGTCCAGGAGATGCTCGGGTGCGAGCTTCGTGTAAATCCTTCATTGGTAAGTGCCTAAAAAAGGTCAAAAACTCTAAAGGTCAATTAGAGGTCACAGATGGGTCCCCCCCGCCCCCAAGACACAGCCTCCCCAAATCTGGGACCAATCCCCAACATTTTGACAAAAAGTTGTATTTTATCATTTTTGACAGGTTGGTGGAGCTAGAGAGCAGAAATGTATTGTGCGTGCCCGTTATGAACACTCTATGCCCATCCGTTGGTGTCCTATCACTGACCGCAGGTTGGTGGCGCTATAGAGTACTGTCCGTGCCCCTTATGGCAACTTAATGCCCATATTTTGGAAGTTCTTATCACTTCTGACAGGTTGGTGGTGCTAGAGAGCACTCTTGCATGAGGCGTGACTGTTCAGAGACCGTTGGTGCCCGCTCAGAGCCATAGATTATACTAAGGCGCCCCCAAAAGCATCGTGCCCGTCAGCGCGGCACGGGCACGAAACGGCAGGGCACCGGCCATTAAAGACGTATTGGCTGTTTCCGGATGGTACTGAAAAAGTTGAGGCCTCATAGGAGCGCAAGTACACCGCTACCACCAAGGGGGCATTTTGTCAACAAAACGTCTGGTCCGTGCCCGAAAATCTTGTATTGTAGGTGCCCCTTCTCCCTTGGGGGCAGTTTTAGAGTTACCAATCAGCCTAACATGCATGTGTTTGGTCTGTGAGAGGAAACCAGAGAACCCAGAGAAAACCCTCACATGCACGGAGAGAACATGCACACTTCACCCAGAAAAGCCCACAGATCAGTATTAGAACCAGGGTAACCTGCTTGCTGAGAGGCAACAGTTCTACCATTTGTGCCACTGTGCTGCCCAACTTAGTAACCAATAACTGATGAATGAAATAAAGGCCATACATATTTATATGAGATATCACATACTTAAATAATGCAGGCATTGTAAAGGACTTCAATAATATTAGTCACAGTTTTAAAAAAGATAGTTTTCTTTCATTCACCAAATTAAATGTTTATTTTTGTCCACCCATCATGTAGCACAGAGGAGAGTTCTATCTGTCCATCCATCCATCTGTAATGTGGGGTTGATAATTTGGAAAAATATGTGGTTGCATATAAGCATA
>NW_023620431.1:0-6800 GCF_014905685.2 Nematolebias whitei
ATCTTCAGAAAGGTAAAAAGTCGATCTTCAACTGCGAAGTGTACCGTGGGTTGAGCTGGGTTCGAAAGGAGGGTGCCGTTCTTCGTCGACACATTTTCCCTCACACATCTTTTCTCTCCATTTAAACTCCCTCATTTCCCATCTTTAAAACTCTTCTATCTTGCCAGTAAATCATCCAGACATTTTCATAAATGTCTGCTGTAATTAGTTAAGCTGTGTTAAAATCAATCTGCCAATTAATGTAAATGTGTGATGTTGTTTTAAATCGTTTTAATAAACGACCCACTGTTGTTGGTGAGTCAGAAATTAAAACACGTTTCCGTCCACATTTAATCATTCAATGCACGATAGAACTCAGTCCAGAAAAATGAAAGAATCCGTTTAATTTATGAATAATATCAACAGATATAGTTCATTACATACTTACGGCCCGTACGTTTGTCATTACGTACTGGTGGCCCCGTACGGTATCATGAATGGACTGTTATTCGTGTAACAATTGAATTTATCATGTTGGCACATCTGATCTTAACTGAAATTAGCTTAAGAGGGCAGATTGCTGTGTGAAACGCAGCGTTCAGAGAAAGTTTACAGTTGTGGTGTTTTTAGAGCTGAAATAACGTCAATGTGTTTCATTTAAAAGCTGAAATTTGTACATCTGTTATGTGACATAGCTAATAAGCGGTGGAAAGCGTTTGATTATGTTTAAACTGTGGTGCAGAGAGGAACGGGTTCTGCTCAGACCCGGTTCTTTTCCGGCTCGGTTCTGATTCGTTCGAACGAGTCGTTTAAATGGATAAACTGCTGTTTTGAAACTGGGATCTGTCTCAGGCCACTATTAAAATTGCTTCGTTATATTTTGTAACAGTAAAATCGTACATTTTGAGTTTTAATGAAAGAAAGTTGACCGGAATGTTCAGGCTAATCGCTAACACGCTAGCTGAAATAACGAGCAGCGATTGGTTGAAAGCCGCTGTTTGAAACGCTCTGATTCGCTGGAGAGACGAGTGACGTGTCTGTCGTCACTTCCTCTGATGTCAGGTTGTAAAACCCACCCCCGCTGTTGTTCTGTCATTGGTTGATTCAGTCACGTGACCCGGAAACGAAGCTCGTCTTCATAGGGAATTTCAATCTGTTGTTTAAAGTTGAAAAACGCTTTAAAGTTGGTTCTGAACCGCTGATCCAATTATTAAAAGCCTAATCGCTGAAACTTTGCCACGTTCAAGTTTTAAATCCGTCATTAAATGGTGATTTTGGACCGCGCTAGCCGATGCTAATTTAAGCTAACAGCTAACGACCGGATGTCACCAAAACCACAGGAAGTCATAGCGACTCCTAGTGGACGTCACTAACAGTGCCTGGGTTAAAATAAAGTTAGGTTATACTGCCACCTCCTGTAGGAAACTTGAAATCACAGTTTCACTTCGTTTTTAGGATTTTGGTGAAATTGAACGCTTGTATTTCTTTAAAATAAGCATTTTTGAGTTAATAAACGTTCCTCAAGCTGATTTATACTGTTATGTTATCTTACCATTAAAAGTCAGTAAAGTATTTATGCCCAGAGAGGCGTTTACTAGGACATTTTTCATTCACTGATAAATAACCAAGCAGGTGCAAAATGAAAAAGTGAGAACTTTTTGATAGATACAGTCACAGATAATCACAGAGCTGATCAGTTTACTCATTTGCTGAAAAGGAAATACACGTTTAATTGCTAAAACACTAAATAAGAGTAATTATATCAGAAAAAGGAAACTTTTCTGATTTATTTTACCACCTAAAAACACAACATCTTCTAGTCTATTTATTTAAATAAAATAAATAAAGAGATAATGGAAAAAGAGAAAATAAACATTGACCTTTCAGACTCCCAGTCAGAAGATGACAGTCAACAAGATGACATCATCCAGGGAGCTTTAAATATTTTAACAAACCCAATAATTGGCACACAATTAGAAGAGATGGATGAAATTCAGAAAGCTACGGTACTAAAAAGTTTAGCAGAAAATGCCACGGTGGCAGAGAATAAAAAGCTGAGCCTTGAACGGTTAGCAAAAAATTCTCTGCTTCTCAAAGACAAATTAGATCAACAGGTTGAACAAAATGACGTGCTGTCTAAAGCATATGCAGCAGACAGAGAGGGTTATCTCAAATTCATGGCACAGTCTAAACTTGCTGAAGAGACCAGTGCACATGAGTTAAAACGTGAGAGGAAGCTCTCACAAAATTACCTTACTTTACAAGCTCACTCGTATGAGGAGAAATTGAAGGAAAGGGAGCACTGGGCTTTAGACCCAAATCTCCTTACATCACACACACCTCCACCCTTACCTAAAGTAGCAGGGATAGACCTGAACAGGTCTCCACTACCAAGCAAGCAAGAGAGACCATTGAAACTTCCACTTTCAATAGATGATTTGCAAAAACTCTCAAAATATGTACAACGCTTTGTACCTGGCCCAATGGGTTCAACTGGAACAAAAGTGTATCTCAAAGACCTTGATTTCAGACTGAGTGGTTATCCTAATGCTACGGTTGAGGATAAAATCAGTCTGATAAGGCTCACTTCGGACAGAGAGGTGTTCACCTTCATCGAGCGTCAACCTGATGCCACGAGAAGGGATTACAACCTTCTGTGTGAAGCTTTGATCAGGGAGTACGACCCCTGCATGGGACCTGCTGGTTTCCCGGCTGCTGACAAGGTCACGCAAGGCAAGCATGAACATCCAAAGGTTTATTACAAAAGAATCTTCCAAGCTTATTTTGGTTACAGAAATGAAACCGCAATGGAGGAAGAAGAAGGTTTTAAATTTGTTTTCAGCAAAAATCTCCACACTGACATACGAACGTCAGTACAAATGATGGCTAATTTCAGAGAAAAATCCATCAATGAGATTAAACAGTGTGTTGTGAATGTGTTTGAGGCATGTTCTCATGCTAAGATGCCCATAGAGGTGTTTCCTGGTGTAAAGGTTAAACCCCACTCCCTAGAACTGGAAGGACGGCGTGCATCGCCTCCCCCTCCTAAGAAAGGCGAGAAAAAGCAGTCTTTTCAAACTAACAAACCGCGTCATGAAGGTGCATGCTGGGACAAAAAAGCTCCTCTTTCAGAGGATGAACGTGATTATCGTAAATGGGGTGTGCGTAGGACGCAAAGATATGGGAACCAAGGTGACCCATATTATCAGGGGAAGTCCGAAAAGGAACCCCCAAAAGACGTACCTAACCGTCCCCCACCTCGGACAAAACGAACCGAGGCGAAAAAATCACAAAGGTTCCAGAAACTAGGCCCTACACCTCTGAGCTCGGAAGAGACAGAGAAACTACGCAGGTTGTTAGAAACTTTGAAATGCACTGAGACGGGAAACCAACCTGGAGCACTATGCAGTGATGTAATCACTATTACATCTGAGGGCGCGAATGACAGCATCACAGATGTCAGTGGAACACCCAAGACATTGTTGTTGTTGCCTCCAACAACCCCTCATCGGAAGAAGGGGGGGTAAACTCACACACAAACGATGACGAGTCATCGCAAGCTGAACACTCAGAAACAGCTACTGCTGTGCTGACGGTTCAGACAAACCAAGATTACACAGACAAGGCTGAACGTGTGAAGAAACGTCAGAAAAAACCTAAGAGGTTTCTGTGTAACTTTATCAGAAGGGGGGTTGCCAAAAAGGCGTACCTGTCAGTAACACTCGAAGGAGTCCTCACACACGAAGCACTTCTGGACGGTGGGGCAGACATAACAATTATGTCAGCTAAACTGTTCGAGGAGCTGAGGACAGCCGCTGCCGGTGTTAACAGGATAATACCTCTCACAGAATGTGCTATAGAAATGCAGGGTCTCTCAGAGAAGAGGACAACCCTGACAGCTTTAGCAATGGTTCACATGCAGGTTGGCAGAATGACACTATACCACCCGGTACACGTGTCTCGTGTTGACTCATTCCCATTTTTGGTTGGCCAGGATTTTATAAATCGCTTCGACGCGATTATAGATTATGGTGATCAAACGATGTGGGCCAAGGTGAGCAAACCACTGCCAATACAAATGCCTCCGGAGTGTAACACAGACTGCCTAACAGCAGGTACCGCGGAAGGCGCAAAGGACTCCTCAGCCGAGGACACGAGCCCGGTGAGTATTCCTCTGACATCATGTGAAACCAAAGAGACCCACCCGGTGGTCCAAACTCTGACCCAACAAGACAGCCTCCTCTGTGAGCTGAAGCAGTCAGAGTCCACCAAACACTACCTACCACTGGTAGTTAAAGGTGTAGAGATCCAAGGGTCCCACACCAACGATGCTGTTCTGTCTCTGTGGACAGATAAATCAGCGATTAACCGAGCTTTCTATGAAACCTTGGTTCACAAACACGTGGGTCTAGAACTAATTTAAAAAGCTTTCCGCTTTCCATTAGTTCCCAATAGTTCACAGGTAATGACCGCTGAAGGAGTCATTAACCTAAAACTAAACTGGAACCAACGAGAACTGGTTCACCCGTTTCTCGTGATCCAAAACTTACCACATGCAACCTACATAGGCTCTGACATTTTGGTAAGGTTGGGTGTCCATGTGGACACCATCAACAAGGTGCTGTGGTCCCTAAAACCAGCCACAAAGGATCCTCCTGTGCTAGACACAGCAAACCTTAAGGCTGGGCAAACCATTCCAGAGGCCTGCCAGGTTGCTAGCAACCAAACTACCACAGTACCACCTCAGGTGATTAACCTAATGGTGCGAATCCACATCATAGCTGGACAAGCTATTAGCCATAAACAGGCATATTTTCAACCTTCTCCTGCATTTTTCAATTTGGGACTGTCCGTGGAAGCCACGAACCAAGTGAGCCTTGACTCCAGGACCACATCTGTTGCTGTGTGTAACACAGGCACGGATGAGGTGCTGATCCCAAAAAACACTATGCTAGGATGGTTGATTTCCACTGATTTTCATGATTTTGAACTAGGCATTCCATTTCTGGGAGGACTCCCAGATAACCTGGTACCGAGTCAAGAAACTGGGCCAGTATGGTTCACAAAACCAACACAGGCCATAGCTCTTTTCTCAACCGATGACGTCGACCAAGGACCTCAAACCTATGGTGTCTTACCCATAGACAGGTCCGACGACTCAGAAAGGGATTCGTTGGAGCTCCCCAGGGAGCAAGAACCCTTATCAGTCTCATCACAGATTGAACAGGTGGTCGCCCAAGCCGACGCTCTGACATCTGATGAAGAAAGAGACAAACTTCGCCAAGTTCTTTTAAAATATGAAAAGTCATTTTCAACTGACCCAGACATCATCCAACTTCAGAAGTTGGATCCTTCAATTAACTCGATGATACTGTATCTGACTGACCCAGACAAATACACTCCATCGAAAGGCGAACTGGATTCCAATCCAGACCTTAAAGTCCTCTTTCAGCTGCGCAAACAGTTAAAACTACTCAAGGACAACCTAACTTTAGCTCATGGAGCGACGTCCTCACCCGTGTTCGCGGTCTCCCATGACCGAAGGGGGGTGACGCCAGTTAGAGTAATGTTACCAGACGCGATAACGTGATCAAATCTGACATTCAGAATGAGTGGCGCACCGAAACGTCGTTTTCTAGTTGCTTAATCACTACTTTTGTCAATGTTGAAACGTTGTTTTACTGGTTGCTTAGTCACTGTTTTTGTCGATGTTGAGACATTGTTTAATTGGTTTTTGGTATTGTTTCTGAACACCCCAAGCAAGAATAAATTTTGTATGTATTTTAGTTGGAGACTGTAAAGGACTTTAACTATGCCAACATGCAGTTCACTCGTTAAAACCTAATCTTTGCGGAGTCAATGTAGATTAATGCTACCTTAAGTACCATAATCTACATTGGTCTCACAACGCTTAAGCCGAACCTACTCGAACAATTCTATTCGGGGGGATAGCTATTTCTTTTTGATGAGTCTCGCCATAGACTCCAAAAACATTTATGGGGAAACCAAACACCCAATCTCAAGTCGTTCGTCTAAAAGGACAACAGACAATTGAACCAAACTATATTTTGCCATGTAAAGCTAACTTAAACCAAGTTAGGAATGGAAAATAGTTTGGAATGCCCTTCTATAGGTATAAATCCCTATATGAAATTTTTTTCAGCATGTTCCACCCCTTAACTGGTAGCTGTAGCTGTTCCCAATCATAATAGCTTACACACCAGGTGCATATAGGTTAAGGCCTTATGTAAAATCCCCTTCATAAGCCCACCTTAAACCACATAATTGCATGACACATTGAACCAGAACGGCACCGACTGGACTTCCACCCAGTGACGACCTTCGCTGGAGGAGACCTGCAATCCTGACGTTGGTCTCCACTCTTCCTCCAGTGGCCGCATCTTCAGTTCAATCCAAGGGAACCCCTCTGTATGCTGATCAATCAACACCTCCATTCGTTGTGGATTTACCGTTGTGGATTATATGACTTTTTCAAATGGATTACAGACTTTGTTTCCAAGGGGTTAAAGCATTGCTACAATGGAATTACCAACAACATTATGGAATTGCCAACAACACAATGGGATTACCAAAAACATTGTGGGATTACCTCCTTTGACTTTTGTTTTTCCTTGCTGGATTACATCAAGCTCAAGGACATTCCGAGGCGTAAGTTCATGTTGGAATTCATCACATGGACAGGCGATGATTTCCAAAGGGGGGGCTGTAGTGAACTAAGCCTCAGGTCAAAATCTGGCCCTGAGGGCCTTCCTAGGACAAGAACTGTTATTTCATTGATTTGAGTCCAGAAACACAAAATT
>NW_023620432.1:0-6799 GCF_014905685.2 Nematolebias whitei
GTTGCTGTTGTCCATTGTTGTCATCTTTCTTTGTTGAAATCAGGTCTCTCTTGTAAATGAGTCCTCGAGGCTCAATGGTATTTACCTGTCTAAATAAAGGTTGATTGAAAGACCACCGAGCTACTACAGCCTCTGTGTGGAGCAGAGAGCTGCTGTCTAGGACACCCGGAGGAGCAGATGGTGGGGGTTAAAGGCCTTGCTCAAGGGCCCAGAGTGGGGCGATGAGGGTGGGGGCAGGTGTGGGTGCTTCACCTACCCCACCCACATTTTTGATGTTGTCGGTACCGGGGCTTGAACCGGCGATCTTTCGATCACAGGCCCACCTTCTCTAACCTCTGCGCCACCACTCCCCTTACTTACTTACATACTTACTTACATACATACATACTTACATACATAGACGTATATACTTACATACATACTTACTTACATACATACTTACTTACAGACTTACATACATACTTACTTGCTTACATACTTACATACATACTTACATACATACATACAGACTTACTTACTTACATACATACTTACTTAAATACATACTTACTTACATACATACTTACAAACTTACATACATACTTACAAACTTACATACATACTTACATACATACTTACTTACATACATACTTACAAACTTACATACATACTTACAAACTTACATACATACTTACTTACATACATACTTCCATACTTACTTACATACATACTTACATACTTACATACATACATACTTCCGGTAAGATGGCGCCCGTGTACATGGCCTGCAATCTACCTCTGACGATACTGTTTGGATTATTTCTGCTTTTTTCATTTTTTGTCTGGTATATCAACTCGCTGCTTGTGTATGACCGACAACAGCTCCTCGATCTTCGATTGTCTGTTTCTGCTGTCGCTGATTCGGACCATTTTGATCGTGACTCGGGACCCCCCCCCCCCCTTCCACCCCTTCTGGCAGACGTGCCTGCCTGTTTACGCTGGGCCCCAAGCCTGCCTTCTCGGAGATATCGATCCAGACGCCGGGGTAAACGTGCCGGCCGGCTGGTAAAACTCAAAGCTCTGCGTGGTCAACGTTTCCACAGCCAGCTTCCTACGTGCCCGGACCAGGGAAAATATGGGTGTTGTCTACCAGCCCAGCGCTTGGACCGTCCTGGAGGCGCTGTTTTTGAAAATCTGCAACCGTTGGCGCGCACCACCCCCACCATGGCTGGTTCTGTGTCGGACCAGATCAGGACGTGCCTCATCAACACAAGGTCTGTTGCCAACAAGACTTTTATCCTAAATGACTTTTTTAAAGACGAGAGACTAGATTTTCTTTTTCTCACTGAATCCTGGTTGCCTTTGGGTGATTCAAGCGCCTTGGTGGAACTTTTACCTCCTGACTGTCTGTGTTTTAATGCCCCGCGGCCATCAGGTCGGCGGGTGGTGGAATATTAACTGTATTTAAATCAAACTTTTCCTATAAACAGTTGTCCACCCTCATGCCCTGCTCCAGTTTTGAGCTGAGTGCTTTTGAACTCGGACATTCTCCTCCCGTTCTGTGTGCGATTGTTTATCGGCCCCCTCGTTCCAAGGACTTCATAAGTGAATTCTCTGATTTTCTGGCTTACATCACACCAAGATATGATCACTTTATTATTGTTGGTGACTTTAATATTCACGTCTGTTGTCAGGAGAAGCCGTTAGTGAAGGACTTCCTTGATTTGTTGGACTCATTTAATTTAACTCAACATGTAAATGCTCCCACCCAACAACACGGTCACACTCTGGATCTCATTTTAACACATGATGTCTCTGTTTGTAATTTGGTGATCGGTGAAAGCGTTCTCTCAGACCACATGACTGTCTTGTTTGATATCATCCCGCCTTGTCCTACTGCTAAGCCATGTGATTCTGCACGTACTTCACGCGCCATCAACCGTTTCACTGCTGCACGTTTTACTGAAGCTTTTAGCTCTGAGAGGATCGACCAGCTCTCAGTGTCTCTCTCCACCGAGGAGCTAACCTCTCAGCTTAACTCTGTTTGCTTAAATATTCTGGACCGTGTTGCTCCCGTTAAAACCAGGAAAACAAAACTTTTATCAGAACCATGGCTTAATGACGTCACTCAAGCCGTTAGACAGCAGTGTAGGAGAGCAGAACGCAGGTGGAGGAAAGACAGGCTGCAGGTTTCTTTTCAAATCCTAAAGGAGAGTTGGCGTCATTATCAGAAGGCAGTTAAAGCCGCCAAATCGAAGTTCTTTTCTGCAATAATTGCCTCAAACTCCCACAACCCCCGAGCCCTTTTTTCCACCCTGAACTCAGTTCTACACCTCAGTGAACCTTCACCTCTAGAAGCCTCAACTGAGCTGTGTGAAAACTTCCTCCAATTCTTTTCTGAAAAAGTTGCAAACACCCGGGCACTCATTTCTCCACCTGCTCATGATCCGTCCATCCCATTGTGTTGCTGTTCTGGAGCACTTCGAGCCCATCTCTCTGTCTTCCCTGGAGCAGGTAATGTGCGGCATGAAGCCATCTGGCTCCCCTTTTGACGTTGTCCCCCCTCGACTCCTTAAGGAGCTTCTTCCTGTTCTGGGCCCTCCTGTTCTTGGCATTGTGAACAGCAGCTTAGCCTCAGGTGTGGTGCCAAAAACTTTTAAACAGGCTGCTGTCCAACCTCTCCTGAAAAAACCTAGCCTTGACCCCTCAGTCATGTCCAACTTCCGGCCTGTCTCCAGACTCCTATTTGTCGCTAAACTGCTGGAAAAAATAGTGGAGTCCCAGCTGAAATGCTTTCTAGAGGATAATGCCATCTTAGAGCTATTCCAGTCTGGCTTTAAACCTCTCCACAGCACTGAAACTGCTCTACTCGAGGTTTTTAACGACATTCTCCTATTCACAGACGCTGGTGATTCTGTGCTCCTTCTCTTACTGGACCTCACATCTGCCTTTGATACAATTGATCACGAGATCCTCATTGCGAGGTTAGAGCAGTGGGTGGGCATCACTGGGTCAGCCCTCGAATGACTTAGATCTTACCTCGCTGACAGGTCCTTTTGTGTCTCCATCAAAGATTTTAGTTCAGCCTCGGCAGCGCTTAAATGGGGGGTACCGCAAGGGTCCATCCTTGGTCCTCTTTTATTTTCTTTATACCTGCTGCCACTAGGTGCTATTTTCAGGAAACATAACATACATTTTCATTTCTACGCTGACGACTGCCAAATCTACTTCTCCCTCAGACTCAACGGTACTCGCTCTATTCAACCGTTACTGGACTGCCTGGCTGACATCAGAGATTGGATGGCTTTAAATTTCTTGAGTTTCAACGAGAAGAAATCTGAAGTTATGCTGTTTCCTCCCAATGACACAATCACCAACCACTGCATCGAACTATCCGTTCTGTCACCGTTAGTGAAACAAAGAGTCACTAATCTAGGAGTGATACTTGACCCTTCTTTGAAACTCAACAATCATGTAAATATGATTGTAGTGAGATAGGGTTAGGCTAGCTTCAGTTAGCTTAGGAGCTCCACTACAATCAATATTTAATAACGGGTTCTCTCTTTTTCGAGCTACTTGACAGATATGTGACAGAGGTACTGTGTTGGAGATGGTCTAATCAGTGACATGAGACGTTAATTTTTTTTGACCCATCAAAATGAATGTGGTCATTTATTAACAGAATCAAAATTTAACATCAAAACATTGTACACTTGATTATTCCGATCGGCTCTGATTAATAAAGCTTGGCACGTTTTACTTAATAAAAACAACAGACATTTCTGAAGATATCTGGATTAATTACTGGCAAGATAGAAGAGTTTTAAAGATGGGAAATGAAGGAGTTTAAATGGAGAGAAAAGATGGATGAGGGAAAGTGTGTTGACGAAGAACGGCACCCTCCATCCGAACCCAGCTCAGCCTCGGTACACTGGTAGTGAAGCGACTCTTTACCTTTGCAGAAGATAGGTCAGCTCCGGTACGGAGTTCCATTTCAACGCTACCTTTCAGCGTCTCCTTAGGATGGCTGAGAATCATCCGAAGTAGTGACGGTACTCAGTTCAACAACACGCTCACCTCACGGGTGGAGTCACATGAGCTGTGAGTCCGTCAGAGGTTCCACTCAGATGTAGAAGATTCCAAAATCCCAACTAGACTCGGAAGAACTGCTGTTCGGAACTTCTGTTCTTCCCCCAGAATTTCTGTTCTGTTTCGGAACTTCGGTTCATCCCCCAGAACTAACTGGAACTAGGAAGTGTCGACTTTTAAAGAGTTCTGCTTCCGGTCCCTTTTGGGAAGTCCTGATTGGTTGAAAGAACCAACAGGGGTGTGGTTTTAGTGACGTCAGAGGTTACTACAAGTCAGAAAAACAGCGAAGATGTTTAGGAACAGACAGAGAAATGTTTAGGAACAGACAGAGAAATGTTATGGCGAAGTGGGAGGAAGCAGATGCCAGTAGCTTCTTATTTACCGTCTGCTAGGTTTAAAAACAATCCACTTCGTTCTAATAACTTCTTTCTGACTTTCGACTGACATCACTACTTCTCATTTCAGACAGAAGATCAAAATGCATAATTACTTTGTAACAGACGTCTAACTTGATTTCTACTTTGAATGAGGATAAAAAATCATTAATACTGTTTCACAGTTGATTTAAAATGAGTGGTTCACTTCAACATTTAAAATGGTTTGAACTAAACACACTTTTGATTATCAAGACATTGTAAAAATAGTAATGATAACATAAAAAAAGAGAGTGTTCTTTCAATTGATTAGATCAGGATACAATTAGAAAGTCTCTGGATGAGCTAATTTGTATTTCTGGATTCAAATCAATGAAATAACAGTTCCTGTCCCATGAAGGTCTTCAGAGGCAGGTTTTGACCGGAGGCTTAGTTCACTACAGTCCCCCCTTTGGAAATCATCGCCTGTCCATGGGGATGAATTCCAACATGAACTTACGCCTCCGAATGTCCTTGAGCTTGATGTAATCCAGCAAGAGGAAAACAAAAGTCAAAGAAGGTAATCCCACAACGGGTTAGGTAATTCCATAATGTTGTTGGTAATTCCATTGTAGCAATGCTTTAACCCCTTGGAAACAAAGTCTGTAATCCATTTGAAAAAGTCATATAATCCACAACGGTAATTCCACAACGATTGGAGTTGTTGATAAATCAGCATGTAGAAGATTCCCTTCGATTGAACTGAAGATGCGGCCACTGGATGCAGGTTGGAGACCAATGTCAGGATTGCAGGTCCCCTTTGGTACTTAAGGTAGCATTGACTACATTGACTCTTCAACGATTAGGTTTTAACGAGTGAACTGCATGTTGGCATAGTTAAAGTCCTTTACAGTCTCCAACTAAAATACATACAAAACTCATTCTTACTGAGGTGCTCAGAAACAAATATCAAAACCAAATAAACAACGTTTCAACATCGACAAGAGTAGTGACTAAGCAACTAGAAACATTGTTTCACTGCTCCACCTCACCCTGGTGGTCAGATTCAATCACGCTGTCCCGTAGGAGTTGTTTCTTAGCACACCTTGTGTGGTTTAAACTGTGGTTAAGTTTATTATCCATTAATTATCTTCTGCTTGGAGTTTGTGAGATCTTTGTCTCCTGTGGAGTTATTGCACACCTTGTGTGTGTAGATGAACAGATGCTCAGATATATTCATCATTTAACACGGATTCCTCATTTTTCTGGACTGAATAAAACGTGCATTGAATTTAAGGAAATGCAAACGTGAGACGTCATTTATATTTGACCCATCAAAATGAATGCGGTCATTTATTTACAGAATCAAAATTTAACATCAAACATTTACATTAATTTGGCAAATTATGAAAATAACAACATAAGCAATCAATCAGGAAAAATCATACGGCCATGATTTTTCCGTTGCTTCACCACAGACATTTATGAAAACTGTACAATTATGATCTTTTACCCACATGAATGTGGGTGAGCATTTTACACAGACATTTCTAAAATATCTGGAAGAATTTCTACTTGATAGAAAAGTTTAAAGATGGAAAGAAGTTTAGAGGGAGTAAGATGGTGTGTGAGGGGTGAAATGTGTTCACCAGAATCGACACTCTCCGGCTTTCTTCAGCTTTTCCTTACAGTACACTTAGGTGATGAAATCGGCTCCTTTACCTGGAGATGTCTCAGGTGAGATTCCGTTTAACGCACCCTTTCAGCGTCTCAGTAGGATGCTGTTACTCGTCCGAAGTAATGGCGAGGCTCTGTTCGACACATATTCACCTCAGTGGAAAATGTTATAATCCCATGGAACTCGGAAGAGCTCTGTTGTCAGGATCATCCCGTCTCTCACAGAACTGGTTGGACTGTGTATCCAGCAGAACTCCAACAGCACTCCATCAGAACTTCAACAGAACCAAGACCGAGTAGACCAGGAAGTACTGACATTTTAAAGAGCTGTTTCCCGGTTCACTTTTGGGATTTGTTCATTGGTCAGAAACGACCAGACGGGGTGTGTTTTGTGACGTAAGAGGTTAGAGACAGCGAGAATTGTTATGAAACAGATCAGAAATGTTCTCACAGACAGAGAGAGTTTTGTTTTGGCGCTGTTTCAGCAACAGGTGCCAAAACTTCTCTATTTACGTCTGAGAGGATGTTAAAAACATGACAGTTTTAACATAACAACTTGTTTTGCGTTTTATTCCAACCTTGGACCAACTTACACTTGCTCATTCAAAAGCAGAAATCAGAAAAGGCATAATTACTCTGTAACAGCTTTGACATGAGAATAAAAATCATTACACAGTTAATAAAATTGATTAGTTCACTGC
>NW_023620433.1:0-1560 GCF_014905685.2 Nematolebias whitei
ACTAGCTGACATTCTCTTGCACTGGATCCTTCTTCAAGGAAGATCTCTGGAAGCACAGTTTTGTGGAAATAATATGAAGAACTAGAAAGTTCCTGGAGAAACTTTGATGGGGAGTGCCATGCGGTGGCCATTTTAAATGTTTGATTTGACAGTATTAGTCGCAGCTATAATCACATCAACTTTCAGCTCTACAGTAGTCCCTCGCTACTTGGCGGTTCGTTTTTCGCGGACTGGCCCTATCACAGTTTTTCAAAATAAGATCGGACATGACACACAATTGGCTGACTTATGAATGAGCCACACAATCGGCATGGAATTTTTATTTAAAACAAATTATTTAAAATTATTTAGCACCTCCTGCACCTTTGTGCAGCCAACACTGCAGGATAAACTTCCTGCTGCAGCGGATCAGCTGTTCTCTGTGCAGAGAGGAGAAGTGGGCGTGGCCAAGAACGCTTGCAGGTGGCAAAGAGCAGAAGAGGCAGGGAGCTGAAATCATGACATTTTGTGCTCTTTTAGAGCGTTTAGAAATATTGTTCTATGTCATATAGGCTTCGCCCTTTAAGGCTGTCGCTGATGGGTTTATCCCGTTATGCGCAAGCATCATACTGAAAAAATTAGTCCACGCCCACCTGCTGTGTGGGCCCCACCCGATCCGTATAAATTACATTAAGAGCGGGTAATCTGCTCCCATTTTTCTTCAGCAAGCTAGTATAATAAAACAACTGACCTTTTCATCGAGATGTCCAGCTCCAGCACCATCCGCTTGTGTCCCTCCTGCAAGACCGGTTACTTGCTTAGCTTCGACCGGCACGACACCTGCGAGGGATGCCTGGGTCCCCGCCACGTCGCCCGCGCTTCCTCCTGCCGCCTCTGTGACGAACTTCCACCGGAGGAAAGGCAGAGGAGAGCAGCCTTGTTTAAGGCTACCATCGAGGACTGCCTGTCCGTGGTGGGAGACTGCTCGCTGGACGACGCCATGGATTTCTTCGACGCCGGCTCTCGGAGTGAATCGGATGATTCCTCTGGGACCGGTGACGTTAGCAGCAGCCCCGACGCTCGTTCCCTCCCGGGGAGCGCAGTGTTGGAAAGAGGGAGGCCGAGCGGATGCTCGACTCCCCCGGGGTTTCCCGCTTCAGCGACCACACCGCTCCCTGCCGTCGGCGCACTCCTCTCGGAGCTGCCCGCCATTATCCGGGAAGCTGCTAACGTAAAGGGGCTCTCCGTCCCCTCATACCCCCCGCTCAGATCGGATGATCTTGCGGGAAGGTTTGGCTCCACGCCGGCTCGCCGTCCCGCCGTCCCGATCCCATTTGGCCTCGTTTTCCAGCGGTGACATCGTACTGGAACGAGGCCGCAGCCGGTCTGGTAGGTTAAGGGCGCCCGTCTCCACTTACGCCCCCATCACCAGAGTGGAGGGGTTCACCGAGCGGGGCTATCCCTCGGTACCCCCCCTTGAGCCAAGCCTCGCGGAAGCCTTCGGAGCGAAGCTGTCCAGGCTGGAGAAGCGTTTTGAATATTTCAAGAGTGTGGGAAGGGTTTAAAATTTCACATATATAT
>NW_023620433.1:1660-6798 GCF_014905685.2 Nematolebias whitei
TATATATATATATATATATATACTAAAATAAACTACTACTTACTACTTGTACTACTATTCCTACTTTGCAGTTTTTCACTTATCGCGGGTCTTCAGGGTACGGATCACCCACGATAAACGACGAGGGACTACTGTATATGTATAAAAATAGCTAAGTTAAAGCCATTTAAATTGAGCTTTGGTGGCCATTTTGATTTTTTTTTTTGTATTAATTACTTATCGGGCATTGCACTCAGCTACTACCATACCAAATTTCAGCTTAATATCTCTAGAAATGGTCGATTTACAGTATTTTTCCTTTTTAGCTCAGGTGGCCATCTTGGATATTTGATTTGCAGCCAGAGTCTATGAAAAATGACTAATGAAAATGGCGTCTTTGTTCGCAAATTACATCGCCATGGTAACCGGAAACGCCAATAAAAATAATTGCACACATCACGGTGCGAAGCTTGTCATTTTGATAAACAGTTGTGGGGGAACGCATTGCGTTTTGGGCCGTACTGAAGTTGACAGAAAAGTAAGATATAAAGTTAAGAAACCCTTGTCAGATGGATAATAATAGGTAGCTGCCAGGCAGTCCCCAATTACCATCTTACCTGTTAAACTGAATACATTTTCTCTCCAGTGACCTATTCGTCATATAAGAAGTGATTTTTATGGCGCGTCTGTTGGCCATAAACTGATGCGCTGCTATAGTCCACCACACACAGCACGTGCAGTCACAGGCCTTTCTCCCTCCACAGATGGAAAGCATTGAAGCCCATTATTGTGCTCTTTGAGGGGCGTCTTCCACCATGAACTCTTTGGCACACTTTTAAAGAGAGTGGCCTTAATGTATTCAGGCCTGATTCACAGTGGCACTACCATCCCCCCGTCCTGCACACACTCGCATAACTTTTTCTGAGAAGAGAGAGGAGTAAACATGTGCGAGTCGCGGTGTTCCCTGGAACTTTTCCTTGTTTATCAGAAAGGGAATTGATGGGCCCTGACAGGAGAGGGGCGGGGGTGGGGGGGGTGGGGGGGCTTCAAAGGGCAGCATTAAACGGCGTGACTTCTTTACAGTCGTGACATTTCCTGTTTATCTCACGAGAACTTTACGAAGGACGCCTCATCAAACAAACTCCGGAGAACTTATTTTATGTGATAATTCTCAAATTTGCCTCATTGCAAAACGCACGTCTGCTGGAACATTGTTAAAGTTGTGGGAGTGCAGCTGACGTTTGCCAACGCAGCAGCTATAATTAGGCTGAAGTGAGCTTACAGAAGTGGTGAAAATGAGTGAGAACATCTTTGGGCTCTGGACAACAGAGGGCTAATTGTTAACAGTGACGATTATTAGGGTTGGGTTGTTGGTGTGTGTTAGGAGAGAGCAATTCCTTAGTAATAAGACTGCTGCTGCTCATGTGACTGTCGGCCTCTTCCTCTGGATTCTGGATGGCTCATTGTTGTGTCTTGAGTTGCTGGGCGACAGGGAAGCGAACTGGGTGGAGTCTGTCTGGAAACACAGGCTCCCAGGCACGCTCTGCTCGCAGCATTGCTGTGTCACACACCTTGTTACACACCTTTGACATACGGAAACATAAACAGTCATGTAGACGCTATCATTATCAGCACATGCAGTCGGAGCCAGAGAGCACAATTAAATGCTTATTTACTTAAAAGGCTGACACTAAAACGAAGTACAAATCCTTATCAAAGCATTCGTTTTAAAGTATTTAGGCTATTCAAGAAGTAACGAGACTCCGTTTATTTGACGCAAATAGAAAAAACTGTAAAATTGTGATTGATTTATGGTAATTTACTTTTTTTATTATATAGAAAGGAGTTCAAAACTTTAGGTGAGGTTCTGTGGACACTTTATGTACAATTAATACCTGTTATAGTTAGCTCATGAGCGGAGTCAGTTTAAAGAGATACAGTTGAATTCTGACCGGATTACTGAGCTAATATCTAGTCCAAGCAGGACAAAGATCAGAGTGGATTACAGCCGCCTTAAAACTACTCCGCAGTCTCAAATGTTTCATAGCAGTCCATGCAAATACCGTTTTTTTAAGCCTTTTACATTGGTAGTAGAGTAGTCCCTCGTTTATCATGGGGGTTACTTTCCAGACACCCTCCCCCCTGCAATAAGTGAAAATCTGCGAAGTAGCAATGCTATATTTATTTTAGTATGTATATATATTTTTAAGGCTTTATAAATCCTTCCCACACTCTTGCAATGTTCTAAACTCTTATGTAATTTTAACAACAAACGTATATGCACTGCACAGTACTGCAACATTTTACTCACCAGCTCTGCAGAACACAGTGGCTCGGTTCCGGTCTGGCTCGGTTCCGGTTTTGCAGACCTACCCTGTCAGACCTACCCTGCCAGTTCTGGTCCGGTTCTGGTCAGCTCTCTGTAGCCCTTGAGCACCAAAACACTTTTGGAGGGAGCCGGACCTTCGAACGGCCAGCACGGGACCACACGTTGGTCAGTCCAAACCTGGATGGGGGAAGTCCCGGTGGGCTCCGGAGAGAATGCCAGACCTCCGGGCGGCGACTCCCCACTCGAGTGGCCTCGTGGGCCAGTGGGTGGCACTCAGATTCACCGATGAGTCTGGAGGTCCGGTTCTGGTTGGTTCCATGCAGCTCTCTGCATCCACTGGGCGCCGAAGTCACTATGAATAAGGACTGAACTATTTCAAATCGGAGCTAAACTTTCCTTCCATTTCAGCAGAAAGCAACGGCTGGAAGCACTATTACTTCTGGGTGGGGCACTGTTGGCTTTTGAGAAATGTAGTCCTTTTGGTAGCAATAGTGTAGGCTTACTGAGAGAAAACTACAAAATGGCAGCACCTTTCTGAAGTATTTTTTTCCGTTAAATTTTATTGTATCCCGTACTGTCCCAATCACATGAGTAATATTAAAGTTGACATTCGTGTGTCGTGTATTGCTTTTGTCGTGTACAATTTTAATTTGAAAACCCACGAAAGAGTGAGTCCGCGAAAGCCTAACTGCGAAGTAGTGAGAGACTACTGCATCTTTTTGCCTACCTATATTTAAAATGAAATTGAAGGGGGTTTTTTTGGAGCACAAATAATGAACACTGGAGCACATTTGGTGCAGTTTGGGTCCCATTCTGCAGGATTATTATAACATTTCCGCTGAAATTATCATTTTATGTCAAATTGATGGCATCACAAATGATGATAAAATAAATTTCTCAGGAAATTTTTAAAGTTGGATTTATATATATATATATAGCTGTTTGCCCTGCTTTGACTAGCTGCATTTTTACTGCTCTGGTCAGAATTAACCTCTATTCCTCCAAACTTAGTTGGTTAAAAAGCCATCAACAACAGGTAAGCTATTGATTGTTTCTAACCTTCCCACAGGAGCTCACTTTAATAGACCCGAGCTCTCCAATTGAAACCTTTTCAAAACCAAATCTAATCTAATCTTATTTGCAGGTTAAACATGTTGTCCCCACATATCAAACGACTCCCTTGTGTTCACACGTACATTTCGTGATGAGCTGTAATCTCAGCTATCAAACTCGTTCATTATCGCAAAGCTTTGTTTAGATGCTAATTTGTGCCTCTGGTGAAACAACCAAAGCAAACAAACGGCCTCAAGTAAATCCACACACTGTAAACTGTTTTGTTGAGAAACCTATTCATGTTAAACAGCCTTTAAAACACTATAGGGAGTACATTATCTGCTGCCATTCAGCTTGATGTGCTTGTTTTGGTCCTCCGTCTCGAGTGAAAGGGGATGCTCAGCAATGGGAGACCTCAGCCCAAATATTTGAGAGCAACACCTGTATTGACATTGGCCTAACACTTTTCACAGAGTCCAGTTCCAGCTGAGAAAGAAAGCAAAGCGCCTCAGTGGGTTTTCCGTGGGCAGCTACTCATAAATGCCTGAGAGGAGCTCAGCGGCTGCTTCCATGTTAAACTGCTGTAAATGGATGTCACCAATTCTTACAACACGGTGGAATTTCAAACATTCAGGGGCCGCACAGAAACCACCGGAGTACTTTAGAGTATAACTTCACTCTTGATGTTGGCGTCAACAGCTTCAGGGTGGCTGATATTGACAGAAGATTTAAAGATAGAGAGGTCAGAAGTCAAAGTCTGGTCAAACCTCATGCACAACATAACACGGCTGACTTTTTCTTCTTCCTTTTAAGGTGTCTCTTTACGTAGGTTAAGTATGTTTTTGTGTTAAAAATTTCCTTTAGAGAAAATTGCTTTGAAGATCACAAACTGGTTTTAATGCATTTGTTTAGGGTGTCATTTTATTGGAAATGTACTGAAAACTGAAAATAAGGTCCATTGTGGCAACACTTTGTGTGATGTGTAAACCTAAACATGATAGATTTAACTCTGTGTGCCTGTTTGTTAGCAAAATATGTCAGGAATCACTGAATGGTATGAAACTTTCACTATGTATTACATACTCATCTACAACTTATTACCATTTCAAGGTAATCCATTATTCAAACGGCCACCAAATATTACAAAAATGTTTTTTTAGGTTCAGGGACCTCCTCATAACCCACATGTTTATTAAATAATTTTCTTCAATTTGTCTCTTTAATGGAATGGAAATGTTTGTATAACATAAATACTTAATAAGACCTGTTCTTTAATAGTGTTAATACAATATTTACATTTTTAAACATGGTGTATTTTTCATTCAAGACACACTTAATTATCAAATGTTTTAATTTCAGCTTCCAAAAAATACAGTTTTGAGAAAATTAACATTATCAAAAACCACTTGAAAACTTTTATCTATTCACGTAGTGAACATAATAAATGTATCGCCACTTCATCAAGTTATTATAGAAAACTCTTTACATAAAACTGAACAGAATCAAAATAACGGTAATCATACCAAGTACCAGCGCTTAATTTGTAAAACTATTGATGCCGGAATCCAAATAGGGGGCGGGAGGGAGGTTCTGGGGGGTTCACCCCCAGAAAATTTTGAATAAAGTACCAACCGGTAGATGTGATTTCCTGCATTTTGGTGTATTTTAATGGGTTATTAAACATGTATGAGCTTATACATACATACATATATATATATATATATATGTACATATATATGTATATATATATATATATATATATATATATATATATATA
>NW_023620434.1:0-6797 GCF_014905685.2 Nematolebias whitei
TCTTCTAACATTTCACGCAATTTTTCTGTCTCTTCCGAGCTCAGAGGTGGAGGGCCTTTTTTCTGGGATTTTTGTGATTTTTTCGCCTCTGGACGTTTCGTCCGAGGTGGGGGGCGGCTAGGTACGTCTTTTTGGGGTTCCTCTCGGTTCCCATTTTTTTGCGTCCTCCGCTGGTCCCATTTACGATAATCACGTTTGTCCTCTGAAGGAGGAGCCTTTTTGTCCCAGCGTGCACCTTCATGATGCGGTTTGTTAGTCTGAAAATACTGCCTTTTTTCTCCTTTTTTAGGAGGAGGTGGCGATGCACGCCTTCCTTCTAATTCTAGGGAGTGGGGTTTAACCTTTACACCAGGAAACACTTCTATGGGCATCTTGGCATGAGAACGTGCCTCAAACACATTCACAGCACACTGTTTAATCTCACTGATGGATTTTTCTCTGTAATTTGCCATCATTTGCACTGACGTTTGTATGTCAGGGTGGAGATTTTTGCTGAAAACAAATTTAAAACCTTCTTCTTCCTCCATCCCGGTTTCATTTCTGTTACCAAAATAAGCTTGGAAGATTCTTTTGTAATAAACTTTTGGATGTTCAGCTTTACCCTGCGTGACCTTTTCTGCGGCTGGGTATCCAGCTGGTCCTGTGCAGGAATCATACTCTTTGATCAGAGCTTCACACAGAAGTTTGTAATCCCTTCTCGTTGCATCTGGTAGACGCTCGATGAAGGTAAACACCTCTCTGTCCGAAGTGAGTCGTATCAGACTGATTTTATCTTCTACCGTAGCGTTAGGATAAGATCTCAATCTGAAATCCAGATCTCTGAGGTACGCTTTTGTTCCGGATGAGCCCAAGGGTCTAGGAACGAAGCGTTGTACATATTTTGAGATTTTTTGCAAGTCATCCATTGATGGAGAAGATATCAACGGTCTCACATGCGTGATCAGTTGTGGGGGTGTTACTCTGCCCGTTTGTGCAGGTGTTAGGATGGGTCTAAAAGCACCGGGTGAGTAAAGAGGTTGTTGAGTTATTGGTGTATTACCCCGACTCTGTTCAGGGTCTGGTTTGGATTCCAGATCACCTTGCCCAACTTCATTACCTTTATCTGTTGCTGCTTTTAGTTTCGCCTCACATTTTTTTAAATGTTCCTGGGATGTATAATAGTCATCTTTTAAACGCATATGTAGCTCTTGTACAATTTGTTTATCTATTTTGCATTGTTCCAGTTCCATTTTTGCGAGTTGCGATTGTCTTTGTAGCTGGTCATTGTCTGACAACGCAGCTTGATATTGGCGGTCCATTTCACTAATCTTCTCATAAGATTGTGTTTGTAATGACGCCTGCATTTCTGCGAGCTGCTCCTCATGTCTTTTAGACATCCTGTCAAGGCGCTCCGACCGTTCATCCAATTCAGCTTTTAGAAGCAGAGAGATTTTTGCTAACCGTTCAAGGCTAAGCTTTTTACTCTCTGTCTGTAATGTTCCTGCGGCCAGACTTTTCAGCTCTTCATGTCTTTGAACTTCATCGAGTTGTTGTAATTGCTCTACTTCCTTGCCAATAAGTGGAGTTGTTAAAATATGTAAGGCCCCCAAAATGATATCATCATTTGTTGGTTTTAAAAGGTTCTCTTCTTCTTCATCGCTTGTCATTTTTCTTCTATTTAAGGATTAAACAGGAGAATTTTAATGTTTTAGGTTTTTCAAAATAAATAAAATCAGCAAAGTCTCTTTGTCTGATATATTTACTTTTATTTAGTGATTTATCAATTAAACGTGCACTATCCTTTTAGCAAATGAGTAAACTTTTTCCAACTTTGTGAAAATCTGTAACTGTTTCTATTTTTAAAAAGTTAATGTTTATTTTGTACCTTATTTTTAAAGGATTACCAGTGAATAAAACTTTTTGGTTAATGCTCTTTGCATAAATACCTTATAACTTTTAAAATGCAAGATAACAGTAATTATTCAGCTTTAAGGAACGTTTATTAACTCAAAAATGCCTTTTTTAAAAATAAAAACATTTAATTTCACTATTTAAACCTAAAAAGCGAGTGAAACCTGTCTTCTCAAGTTTGTCCAGAAGATGTCAGAACCACCTTAATAATTTCAACTCAGACACTGTTTGTGTTGTCCAGTAGGGGTCGCTATGACTTCCTGTGGCGTTCGGTTGACATCCTGTTGTTAGCCGCTTAGCTTAAAGTTAGCTTTGGCTAAACTCGGTTAAAATCAACATTTCTGAACGGATTTTTTACACAAACGTGGCAAAATTTCAACAAGCACGACTTCTTAGCATGAACATGAGTTTTTGGGACAATATTGCAGCTTTATTTAGTGATTTTAAGCGTAGTGAAGGCTCCGGTCGTTAGCTTTGGCTAAAATTAGCATCGCTAGCGTTGTTTAAAAACATCATTTAATGACGAATTTTAAACTCTAACGTGGCAAAATTTCAGCGAGTATGCTTCGAAGCACTTGACCAGCGTGTCAAAATCACTTTAAAGCGTTTTTTTTTTAGCTTTAAAAGGCAGATTTTATTCCCTATGAAAACGAGTTTCCATTTCCGGGTCACGTGACTGAAATCACCAATGAAAAAGCAGCGCAGGGTTGAGAGGGGATGACGTAGCCAAGCCAGTCAACCTTCTCAGCAAATCAGAGCACTCCACAGCAGCAATATTCAACCAATCAAAAAACGTTAAAGCAAATAGCATGCTAGGTTCACGTGAACTAAAATTCGTCAACTTTTCGTCTTCTAAACTGTCAAAATGCACTTTTTCTGTTAACAATTGTAACGAATAAACTCTTAACTGTGTTCTGAGACGGCGCTCAGCTTTTAAAACGTCTCTCCATCCATTTAAAACAACTTGTTCGAACTTATCAGAACCGAGCGACAAACCGGGTCTGAGCAGAACCCCCTGTCTGTTTAAACAGAATACGTTTCCACAGATCAAAGTCAGCTTAGCAACACTTAACAGCGTACAATTTCAGCTTTCATAAAGACTTATAACACTATTTCAGCTTTCTGTGAGCTTCCTGAGCATCACAGACCAACACGCTTAAAACATGCAGCGTAACACAGCGTAAAGTTGCAGAGCCGAGCTCCAAGCGCGCAGCTCCGGCTGCGTTTCAATCACAGCTGATAAACTGTTATTTTATCAACATGCCAACATTTAAAAATCAATTTTACACGTTTTTACAGTCATTTATGAGCACGTAGCGGGCCACCAATATGTAGTAGTACATATACGATATATATATGCATACTTTTTCACGAGTTCCTCATCTTTCTGACTGTGTAATGTCGTGCATTGAATTTTAACAGAAATGCGAACGAGAGACGTTATTATCTTTGACCCATCAAATGAATGCGGTCATTTATTTTCAGAATCAAAGTTTAACATCAAACATTTACATTAATTTGGCAAAATATGAAAATAATAACAGACAAGTTTCACAGATAATGAGCTTCAATCACGCGGCGGTGATTGAGGACTTTGCTTCAGATATTTCTAAAATATCTGTACTGATTTTATGAGAAAGCAGAGTTTAAGATGGAGATTTATCTTACAGAGAGATATGTGAGGGAATTAATCTGTTATGACCAGAACGTGCACGCTCCATCAGATCTCAGCTTGCTTCCGGTACACTTTAGTCGAAGAAGAAACTGTTACCTGGTTGACGATGACTCAATGTCGGTATAGAATCCTTCAGACTCTTTCAGCGTCTCCGTTGAGAGCAGCTGAAATCCTTCGAGAGTCGTGCGTGGTGTTCAAACAGAAATTATAATTCCAAAACGTCTCTGGATCATCCTGAACGCGTCTGCATCCAAGAGCTCTAACTCCATCACTCTGTGCGCTCTCTAGTTGAACTCATTTCTGAGTGCAGCAACACAGCAACCAACAAACTCCAGCAACTCAGCGTCTCAGCTTCTTGCAACTCCTTCAACTCTCTCCATGAACTGGGAAGTTGCCACATTTTAAATGGGTCGACTTCCGGGTCATTTGAGAGCTTTTGATTGGTCGATGGACCAGGAATAGAGGTGTGGTTTGTGATGTAAGATGTTATCATAAGTCAAGGATTGTTTTAGTGACAACAGAAAGATTATTGTAGGACTTCAGACTTCGTGGAGTCTCACACTTATTATCTTCTGAAAAAGTTTAAACATTACATTTTTCTCGGTAAACATTTTAGTTGACCGAAAACCGACCTTTAACATACTTACAAACTTGGCTCATTTCAGACAGAAAATCAAGAAAAGCATATTAACCTGATTTCTTCTTTGAATGAGGAATAAAAATCATTACTTACTGTTTATGTAAAATAAAAATGAGTAGTTCTCTTCAACCTGTAAACATTGAGTGAACTAACACAATTTGATTATCAAACATTTGTAAAACAGTGATGATTATAAAAATTGTCTTTTCTGCTTGATTAATTCAAGAAAGAGAGTCACCAGATGGCTCAAACTGTATTCAGATCAATGAAATAACAGTCTCAGTTCATCTGATCAAGATTTGAGGTTCAGATCAGGTTCACTACAGACGTTATGTTTAGAAAATAAACGTTTCAGTTTCTCTGATACACCTCAACATACGGAATGACCACTGGTCTGGGTCTGGGTTCCTCCTTTTCACCTGATGGCTGACTGGAGTCCTGTTTGGGTTTCTTCTCTGCTTTCAGTAAGGCCCAGTTAGGATATCCACATTGCTCTACAGCCTGTTTTGTGTAGGATTTCTCCTTCTGCCTGGCTCCCGAGCTAGTGGGGATGCTGTCTGCTCTGTGATACAGAGTCCTGATGACTCCTAACTTGTGCTCCAAAGGGTGATGGGAGTCAAACTGCAAATACTGGTCTGTGTGGGTGGGTTTGCGGTACACCTCGGTTTGCAAATGTCCTCTATCAGAGACTGAGACCTCAAAGTCCAAGAAAGCCAACTTGCCATTTTTTACATCTTCTCGTGTGAACTTGATGTATTTATCCACAGAGTTGATGTGGTCAGTAAAATGTTAGACTTCCTGAGATTTAATTTTAACCCAGGTGTCGTCAACATACCTGAACCAAAGACTTGGTGGTGTCCCTGAAAAGGACGTCAAGGCTCTCTTTTCTACCTCCTCCATGTACAGGTTGGCAACAATAGGAGAAACTGGAGACCCCATAGCACACCCATGTTTCTGCCTATAATATTGCTCCCCATATGTGAAGTAGGTTGACTGCAGGCACAGTTTCAAGAGTTGACACAGTTGTTCTGTGGAAAGCGTGGTCTTGCTGCTCAGAGTGGTGTCTGATTTTAATCTTAAACTGACCACCTCTACTGCATCATCAACAGGAATGCACGTAAAGAGTGATGTGACATCAAAAGAGACCATTGTTTCATCAGTCTCCATGATGACATCCCTCACCTTATCCACAAAGTCCATGGTGTTATGTATGTGGTGTTCTGAGCTGCCAACTAAAGGGATGAGTACAGACGCCAGATATTTGGAAACATTGTAAGTGACAGAGTTAATCATGCTAACAATAGGTCTTAAAGGTACACCTTGTTTGTGGATTTTAGGTAAACCATACAGACTATGTGTGGCCTCCCCTGGGTACAGTCTGTGGTACAGAATATGGTCAATAGCCTTGTCTGAGGTGATGGGAGTCAAACTGCAAATACTGGTCTGTGTGGGTGGGTTTGCGGTACACCTCGGTTTGCAAATGTCCTCTATCAGAGACTGAGACCTCACAGTCCAAGAAAGCCAACTTGCCATTTTTTACATCTTCTCGTGTGAACGAGACACACTAACTATGTGTCTAGATCAGACCACACTTCAGCAAGTGTTGGACTGTACAGATCAGGCACGCTTAGCACAGCATGTCAAGTCCAAGACTCGACAACAAAATAAGTTTAACTTTCTAATAACTCATCAACACCATCACTATTCCAATAACAACACATTCAGTGTAGGACAACACTCCAGTAGTCAATTACATGCCAGGGAGACAGAAAAGTGGGTGAAGAATTTATCTGACAGACAGCTCACCCAGCCAGAGACAGAGATTCTTGCCAGGGGACTGAACTTTGCGGTTGCACCAAAGACAATTCCTCTGGTGGAGATGATCACAGCAACAGAATCAGCCATCCGCAACAACAAAATGAAAGAGGGTGAAGCAGAACAGCTCAGAATCAAAGTTTCATCCTGCCTCAGCAATGCCAAACCACCACCTTCCAACATCAGTAGAGAGGAGAGGGATGCACTCACCACTCTCAGCAAGGACAAAAACATCATCATTCTCCCAGCAGACAAAGGAAGGTGCAAAGTGATTTTGAACCAGAAAGACTATCATGAGAAAGTTATGACACTCCTTAGTGACTTAACCACTTATGAACCTCTGAAAAGAGATCCAGGAAGTGGTTACAAGAAGAAGTTAATAGATTGCCTGAAAAATTTGGAGCAGGACAAGGCTATTGACCGTATTCTGTACCACAGACTGTACCCAGGGGAGGCCACACTTAGTCTGTATGGTTTACCTAAAATCCACAAACAAGGTGTACCTTTAAGACCTATTGTTAGCATGATTAACTCTGTCACTTACAATGTTTCCAAATATCTGGCGTCTGTACTCATCCCTTTAGTTGGCAGCTCAGAACACCACATACATAACACCATGGACTTTGTGGATAAGGTGAGGGATGTCATCATGGAGACTGATGAAACAATGGTCTCTTTTGATGTCACATCACTCTTTACGTGCATTCCTGTTGATGATGCAGTAGAGGTGGTCAGTTTAAGATTAAAATCAGACACCACGCTGAGCAGCAGGACCAC
>NW_023620435.1:0-6796 GCF_014905685.2 Nematolebias whitei
GTAGGTTTTATTGTCATTCGCATCACATGTGGTACATGAGGTGGAACGAAATTGTGTACATATCAGCAGCATGAGATCAGCAGCATGGAAAATCAGCAGAACATGTCACCAATCAAAGTGGCATTACAATGTCTTTTTTTTTTTTCCTTCTTTTTTTGTTGTTTCAAAATGATAATCCTGGTTATGGATTCATCAGTCTAAGAGCTTCAGGGTAGAAGTTGTTCTCCACTCTAATGGTTGTACACTTATTAATGTTCCAGAACCTTCTGCCTGAGGGGAGCGAGGCAAAACGTGTGTGTGTGTGCTGGGTGAGTGGGGTCCTTCATGATGCAGGTGGCCCTCTTCCTGCATCTGGAGGATGCAGGATGTATATATATATATATATATAACTCGCTTAAAACTCACACATTTCCATCACACCTTTCAAAACAAAGGACTATAGAAATGACCAAATGCCATTGCAGGAACGTCACTGAGCTTTTATGCTTTTATGTCCAAAATAACTATTTTCTGGTATTTTAAAGTTTAAAGTGCAACCAATATGAAATTTTCAAGATGTAATAAAAATGCGTCTGTTTCTGTAAATATGAAGCAGCGGTGGAAAAACATGAACACACTGACTTCAATAACTTTGTAAAAGGTGCCCATTTATAGATGCTGTCCAGCCATAAAAATACTCACTGTGATTTTAAAAGTTTGTAGCCTAGACTGGTGGTATTAACTGGCACATTTTTAGGAACGTAGGGCAAACACTGAAATATGAAAAGATTATGTCTTTATAACAGCAGTCTTTTGTGGAAACTCAGAATAAGCTAATGTTCAAGCAACATATTGAAATAAATGTTTAAAATGACATGTGGCTCTTTGGTTGCTCTAGCTGTGGAAAAACCAACCAGTGAACCAAAGCTTGGGGACAGGGAGGTCTGGACTCTGGATATCTGTCTTTTGGCTCAAAACCTATGTTCATATAAGAGGTCAAAAATGATGATGGGAGAATAAATTTAATTAATTTAAAACAGTAATAAAGGCATTGACAAATGCATTGATGCCAAAGTCACCTAATTAGTGCCGTGCAAAAAAAAAAAAAAAAGGAAAATCCAGAAACCCCTTCTGGGATTTGTGTTACCTCATTAGCATTGCAAAAGTGTGGTGAGAAACCAAGATTGAAAGGATGTGAAGAAAACAGGAATGTGAAAATGTCAGAATTCATTTAAATATGCAGGAAAAGCAGTGAGACCAAAAAAAAAAAAAAACGTACAAATGACAGATTGTAAAAGATTACTGAGCAATGGATAAACACAAATAAAGGGAAGAAAGGGCACACAGTCAAGGACAGCGAGTTTCGCCAGCTGCCCTGAGCTGGTGAAATAAGACACCAGTAACATGAGAATTTTGCTAGAGAAGCTACTGCAAGATCCTGCCACCATGGAAAACTGGCCAGACCAACTATACATCAGTATATCTGTCCTTTAAATCTGTTGATGTGACCTTTTTGCTCAAGGCTGAAGTGGCAGAAATAAGAAATGCAGTTAAAAAGGAAAAACATGCACAAGATCAGTCAACATGCTTGTTGTGTGATGATGAAGCCTTAACCTAGATCATCATCTTGAACTTGTGATTTAGTGGAACTGGAAATTCTGTCAAAGAGTTGCCAGAAAATGCAACAATTTGCTAAATTTAGGAGATGAAAGTCAGTGACTGTATCTGTGATTGAAGGTTATTTTACTTTTCTGCCTTGTCCTCGTCCATACAAGTATTTCTTTTTCCAAAGCTTTTTTTTTTTTTTTTAATTCTAAAAATATTCCTGGAAACATGGCCATTCCTGGAAATGTTTTGTTTTCCACATGGAAACACAAGAAAATGACCCAAAATGCTGTAGTGACTATGCCAGGCCTGTATGTGATACTATAGTGCTACTACAAAAATACACCAGGAAGAGGAAATAAGCCACGGAGCATGTTCATAAAGCCCATACACTAGATAGACTGTGTATTAGAGTTGTATTTGGGCCTAAATAAATCTGACCCAATCTGGCCCGTAGTTTTTTTTTTCCCCAAATCCAAACCGACCAATCATTTAACTGTAATTACAGGCCCAAACCTGAAAAAAAACAAAACTTTTTATTAAGCCTTCACTGCTTTTGTAAGCAAATCAGTTTGACATGATATTTTAAAAACACACTTTAAACAAAAGACGATATAAGATTCCTTGTTTCACCAAATGTATATTAACATACAAAAACAATAGCGTACAAAAAATCAACTGTAAAGATAGGCTATTATACAGATGAACAAAAATATTTATAGAGCAAAATTATTTGGAAAAATATAGAGCAAAGCTATTTTAATTGAACGCGCTGCTCGCTTCGGCTTTTGTAGGTGCTGCTACTTCCTTCATCGCAGATGACAGCAGGTGGAGAGACACGTGCGGCAGGTGATCAGCTGATCCATCTGAGCTTAACTGGACTTTTTTTTTTACCTCTTTCAACTGGCTAGTCTGACCTGCCTCCTCCTCAACAATTAAATTAAAACAATTTTATATTGTGCATTCTTATTTAGTTTTATTTGTGCTGTATTTGTAAAACTGTATCAAAAGTCCAAAACTAACCCGGCCCGCCCATCCAGTACATTATTTGGCCTGACACGGCCGAATTTTGGGTCAGACTAGGCCGGGCCTGGGCCCAGGTTATAAATAACAGCTCTATGTATATACAAGCCTTAAACTGCATACACTATACTTATGTTAGGTTTTTTTGTTTGTTGGTTTTTTCGTTCTGGAACCTTGTTTAAAAAAATCCCTTCAGATCTACTAAAAGGCTGCTTCCATGTGGACACAAGACTGAAACAATTTTAAAAACATAACTTTTATATATTCACAAAATATCTTCCTGTGTGAATGGGGCCTAAATAAATATAAACAAAATTAGGCCATAAATAGTAAATGTATAAAAGTTTACAAGACAAAATATATCTAAGCTAATCCATGAACCCCACTATGGGGTCATTTACACTGTGCGTATTCTGAGTGAATCCTCTCTTTTCTCTCTGCGGTCCTGCTCATTTACATGACATAAGTAGCCCCCCTCTTTGGATCCAGAGGTTTCTCAGCCCACCTCTCAGAGTGGAGGTTTTTGGGAGGCCGCCCGCTGATAATGTGAACATCTCCCGCTGAGGTATTAAACCACATGCGCATAACAGGCGTATATTTCACGCGGACCGACGGCATATTACTATCAACAACAATGGCAGCGGAGTATAACATACTGCTTTTCTGAGCTACAGCTGATGGAATATATTTTGAGTCTCGTAGTTAATCTACGCCGGAATGTAGCTGCTGTGACCGACAACTGTGTTGGGAAGAGACGCCAGTCGGATCCAGTTCTAATATCATTGTTTATTAAATGAGCCTGCCGACACAGGCAAATATTTCACGCATGGCACTGAAATATAACATACAAAATGTGCTAAATAATAACAGTAACAATAATAAACAGTATTTATGTTAGTGATATGAGATTTCATAAAGCTATCTGAGCTAAATTAGGCTATCTGGACATTATGTAATTCAAGTTATGTGATTTGAATGATGCAAAACATCCATCCATCCATTATCTTTTACCAGATTCTTCCATTTTGGGTCACGGGGGTCACCGGTGCCCATGTCCAGCAATCACTGTGCGAGGGGCGGGGTACACCCTGTACAGGTCGCAAGTTCATCACATGGACACAAAGAGACAAATGAGACAAACAACCATCCACTCTCTCACTCACACCTCAGGACAATTTAGAGTTACCAGTCAGCCTTACATGCATGTTTTTAGGCTGTGGGAGGAAACAGGAGTACCCGGAGAAAACCCACGCATGCACAGAGAGAACATGCAAACTCCACCCAGAAAGGTCCCTGGACCGGGATTTGAACCAGGGACCTGCTCACTGAGAGGCAGCAGCTCTACCAGTTGCGCCACCGTGCTGCCCTGATGCAAAACATATTACATGTTATTAAAGTTGAAAATGAAGACATCATGTTCAATTTTTATTTATTCATTCAACACTAGAAACTGTATGTCACACAAACACTGATAATAAACTGAACACACTATTAAAAACCTGTTAACCAAACTGTAAACTACATTAATGAACTGGACCTTCCTCTTAGTTGTCATCCTGCAACTGACACCATGTTGTTTATCTGGCTTGTTCAGGCTGTCACTATTTTGCCTAATGTAGCTTAAAGCATTGAATGGATTGGAAAAAAGAAGTGAAGTGAAAATAAATAGTTCATCCAACATCTCTCGCTTTGACGTCCTCCTGTACCGCACCGAGGATCTCTCGGAACCAGTAAATCTCTGGTGGGAGGGCAGCTTCTCGCAGGAAAAATAAAAATAAAAACTCAGTTGTTGTGTAACCGAATTAAATACAAGCAGACATTATTAAGAACATTGATTTTCCTGCTGTTAATTGGCTACTGATTATCATGGAGTAGAAAGTCCAACATCATCCTTGTCGGTTCTGATCTGATCAGTGACCAGTGTGGAGCTATTAGACGAAGCGGTTCCACTTGGCATTAAATCTGTCGATTCGTATCCAAAATCCAGCTTTAACTTGTTAAGTTGTTGTAGCTGGGCTTTCAGCCCAGAGGAAAGTCCTTACAGAGAGCGGTTGAGGCAGCACGCATGCGCATTAGGTGAAGGTACAAAATTCACAGCGCCAACTAATGACCCGGCATGGCAACTACAGCGGATTTGGGGGGCAGGGGGCAGGGGGATACAGCAGATGCATGAAAACACAAAATCTGTCCGTGTCAACGCAGATGTTTTCCTCACATCAACATCCAAAAAAAACTGTTTCCTCTCGCCATGTCCGTGTAAATAGGGCCTTAAAGGGCAGCTGAGAAAAGCTTCTTTTTTTCAGCTGTAAAGTGACAACTCCTTGTATAAATGAAGGTGGCAACAGACAAGACCTTTCTGAGCACCCCTCCTCCTCTCAGACTTTCCCGCCCTCCGGCAAACATCCCCCTTCTTAAAAAGCATCACACCAGTGGGAGGTAATTCACATGTGCCCCATGGCTCATTACACTTCCTTTCATCCTGTGACTCCTCCATCCCCCATGCAAAAGCAGAATCGCAGCAATCCAGATGAATTTGTCATTGATTTGATGCTGTCATTGACAATAGGTGGAAGGGTGTTAATGGCAGTCCAATTTTGCACCCATCTGGTACTCAGGTACTTTGTGCTTTGCACTCAAATTCTATTTATTCATCAATAAACCTTTATTCCCTCTGGGGTCAAAGAGGGACCTTGTAGAGGTTGTTAAAGCCCACGCTGGCTGGCTGAGTAAAACCTGAATGAAGTTTCTGTCAGGCCTGACACGTTAAGATCAGCAAATGTTCTCATTTACGTGTTCAATGAAGGGTAAATAAAAGTTGTCATTTAACCAAAAGCAGATGTCTCTGAACAGGGTAGGAAGTGCAAGGACTAATAAAATTGTCAAGTTTGAGTCAAATCTTAGTACATTCTTTGTGTAAGTTACTTTTATGAACACTATAAAGCCAACACTGACAGCTGGATAAGGCTCCAGCCTCACCGTGACCCTGAACAGTGGCTACAAATAAAAAATTCCTTGTTTTACTAAAGCAGAATGTTGTTTTATATTTTCTTTAATGCTATTTATTTTATATCAGCCACTTCTGCTTATTGTAGTTTAATGACAACAACTTTGAACATATATTTATATGTAGATTAGGATTTGTCTTTATCCACACAATGGTCGTTAAAATCAAAAGTAAACGTTCTACAGCTCTTGATACACATGCAAGCTTATGATTTGATGTGAGGTATATTATATGTATCCAACAGAGCAGTGAATTTCAAAGCTATAGTTAATGATATACAAACCAATTTGCACAATTTATTAACAAATCTGCAGTGACAGAAAATCAAAAAACTCAGATAAGAAGAAAAAACTGTTTTTGTTCAAGTTCAAATATTGTCACATGCATTACATGTGGTACATGAGGTGGAATGAAATTGTGTACTCATGGTCACCGCTACACCCAAAAATAGCAAAAATATTTTAAAAACGTATAAAAAGAAACAGTATATAAAGATTTAAGATATACACTACAATATACGCTAAACTAACGCTAAATGGTACGCTAAAATATCCAAGATATATGCTATCACTAATAATGTAAATATTACAGTGTATTGAGCAGCAGACCGAACATGAATCTGTAGTTAGTATGGGTATGAATGAATACAGCAGCATGAGATCAGCAGCATACGATCAGCAGCATGGATAATCAGCAACACAGATAAGTCACATATCACCAATTAATGTGATGATTATAATTTAGTGTTGTTGCATAAAAGAAGATGAATGTAAACATTCTTGGAAACAAACATATTGAAAGAACTTGAGCTTACTGGACGAGTAGATTCTAAATTGCATAACTTCAATAAAATTTTGACAGCCAAAGGACCCAGTTGAGGTGGTTTGGGCATCTGGTGCTCACTGCCCGCATCCCCAGGGAGATGCTTCAGGCATGTTCAACTGGGAGAAGACCCTGGGGAAGGCCCAGGACATGCTGGACAGACAAGGTCTCTTGATTGGCCTGGGAATGCCTTGAGGTCCTCCCAGAAGAGCTGGAAGAGACGGCTGTGGAAATATGTCTGGGCCGCCCTGCTCAAGCTGCTGCCCCCGTGACCCGATATCAGAATAAGCAGAACAGGATGGATGGATGGATGGATGGATGGATGGATGGATGGATGGATGGATGGATGGATGGATCAATTCA
>NW_023620436.1:0-6796 GCF_014905685.2 Nematolebias whitei
TGTAGTGAGTCACGTGGGTACGTGTCACTAGTTGTATGACAAATATATGTGGTATATATTTATGCATACTATATTCACGAGTTCTTCATTTTTCTGACTGTGTAATGCCGTGCATTGAATTTAACAGAAATGCGAACGAGAGACGTTATTATCTTTGACCCATCAAATGAATGGAGTCATTTATTTTCAGAATCAAAGTTTAACATCAAACATTTACATTAATTTGGCAAAATATGAAAATAATAACAGACAAGTTTCACAAATAATGAACTTCAAATCACTCGGCGGTGATTTGAGGACTTTGCTTCAGATATTTCTAAAAATATCTGTACTGATTTATGAGAGAGAGGTGAGTTTAAGATGAACTGGAGATTTTATCTTACAGAGGAATATGTGAGGGAATTTAATCTGTTTGACCAGAAATTGCACGCTCCCATCAGGTATCTCAGCTTGTCCCAGGTACACTTTAGTCGAAGAAGAAACCGTTACCTTGTTGACGATAGATCACCTCAGTAAGAATCCTTCAGACTGATATCAGCGTCTCCGTTGAGAACAGCTAAAATCCTTGGAGAGTCGTGCGTGGTTAGTTCAAAACAGAATTATAATCCCAAAACGTCTCTGGATTCTCGGCAACTCTGACTCTTCATTGTCAGCAGCTCTCAGACTCTTTCAGATCTTCTCAGACTCCAACTCCAAAACTCTCCATAACTCTAACTCTGGAATCTCTTGGAACCGACTGCACTCCATGGAATCTACTGCACTCCATGGAATCTACTGCACTCCATGGAATCTACTGCACTCTGCCAGAACCGGGAAGTTGTCACATTTTAAATGAGTTTACTTCCGAGTTTACTTCAGAGCTTTCTGATTCGTGGATGGACCAGAAAGAGGAGTGGTTTTGTGACGTAAGATGTTATCTAAGCCAAGGTCAGAGAATGAGATTGTTTTAACAACTGACAGAGAGATTATTGCAGGAGAGCAGACTTCGTGGAGTCAACTCTTGGTAATCTTCTGAAAAAGTTTAAACATGACATCTTTCTCGGTAAACATTTTAGTTGACCGAAAACCAACCTTTCACATACTTACGAGCTTAGCTCATTTCAGACAGAAAATCAAGAAATGCCTATAAACCTGATTTCTCCTTTGAATGGGGAATAAAATCATTACTTACTGTTTATGTAAAATAAAAATGAGTAGTTCTTTTCAACCTGTAAGCATTGAGTGAAACTAACACAATTTGATTATCAAAACATTTGTAAGACAGTAATGATTATAGAGGATTGTCTTTTCTGCTTGATTAATTCAAGAAAGAAAGTCATCAGATGGCTCAGACTTATTCAGATCAATGAAAATAACAGTCTCTGTCCATCTGGTAGATTTGAGGTCATCAGGGTCAGATGAGGGTCAGATCATCAGGTCATCTGGTTCACTACACATACAAATTTAAGTTTCTCTTTTTTTTTTTTTTTACAAATCAAAACAAAATAGCAACCAAAAGGACAATCAAGAGGAATAGTAGCAAAATAACAGCTAGATAAGGCAACATTATCGCGACCTTGGACTTCAATCAAGCTTGCTGAACCAGTGACCGTCCTTTCCGCCACGTCATTTGAAGACATCGATTCACAGTGGTTGTGTTCATGCTCACAGCTGACACGGTAGCATCACAGTGAAGAAAAAAAAATTAAAAAATAATATATATATATATATATATATATATATATATATATATATATATATGTATACAGTGGTGGAGAAAGTACTCAAACACTGTACTTAAGTAAAAGTATAAATAAACTTACAAAAATGTACTCTAGTAAAAGTAGAAGTACCACATTAATGTTTTTACTTAAGTAAAAATAAATAAGTAATTGCTTTTAAAAATACTTAAAGTATTAAAAGTAAAAGTACCTGCTGAATGTATTAGTGTGTTTCTGAAAAAGAAACCCAGTTTAAAGAAACTGAAAGTTAAACTGGGTTTCTTTTTCAGAAACAGATCCTGTCTAACTCTGAATGCTAGGAAACGCCTTGTATCTGTGCCCTTCCTTCCCTCCAATGTTTACGGTGACAATATTTACATGAACGCTCCTACAAGAACACTGCAGATGTTGGATGCTGTCTATCATGGTAAGATTCATAACTGACTGTGATTATCGTACCCACCACTGCACCCTGTATTCACTGGTTAACTGGACATCGTTAACTTCACGCAGACTCTCCCACTGGTACATTTTCATCTTTAAATCACTTCTTGGTCTGCTGCCTTCATACATCTCCTCCTACATGTCTCTGCGTGAGTGCAGCTACGGCGTGCGCTCTCAGGACATTATTACCTGCAGTGTTCCCTCAATGAGGACTGATCTAGGCAAAAGGGCCTTCTCCTACTCCGCTCCTGTTTCCTGGAATACCTTACAAAAACAATTTAAGCTCTCGACCTTGACCTCTCTAAGTGGCTTTAAGAATCTGTTGGACTCCTGGCAGGGACCAATGCAGACATATTCCTGTTTTTAGTTTTCTACATTCGCCTTAGAATCTAGCTGTTTTTTTGTTACCTTTTTTCTTTTAGCCATCCTATTTGTAAAAAAAACTCCAGTATGACTTTTTATAACTGTTTATTGTTGTCGCTGTTGTCCATTGTTGTCATCATTCTTTGTTGAAATCAGGTCTCTCTTGTAAATGAGTCCTCGAGGCTCAATGGGATATACCTGTCTAAATAAAGGTTGAATGAATGAATTACCTAATGCACTGGTCTACATATCATTGTCTGCCTACCATATGTATATTTTCTGTAATACATTAATAGTGTTGAGCCATTTTAATGAACAATGCTGCAGATAATACATGTTTTTAATGTGTTTACTCTGTGACACAGTTCACAATTGGACTTGTGATTCTGTGCGTCAGAATTTCACGGATGACCTGCAGAGTTAAATGCCATTAATCAAAATAAGAAAGAGGAATGATTATACCTTTGAAAGTTTTTGTTTAACACAAATCAAAACAAGTGTGTCATTTTAACTGCAGTAAACACATTTAAGTAAAAGTTGTCTGCCTGAAAAAAGGAGCATTAGACACAACTAACAAAGAAATAGGCACTGATCATTTCAACTCCAGTTTGTCATCAACTCTAGTTAAAATACTGTCAATTCAACCTTGTAATGGGTCAATAGTGAACAATATTTTAACTTCCTGACACCATTTTCCAAACTTGGACCCAAGTGTCAAGTCATTTGGAGACATATCTTGTCTCCTGTTCTAACATCTCATGAACTGACACATTTTAATATTGCAGCAAGAATTTCTTGTTCAAGTTCAGGAGAAGTTGGTTTTCAAAATGTTTTAAGTCCAGTCTGGCTCTTTTGGGAGAAAGAATCTGTCCTGCTGTAATGAATAATCTTTAAATAGTCTTTCTATAGACTTTCAATAAGGCCATGGGTGGCACGTACTGTATCTTCTGGCTGACTTTCCTCGGTGGAATACATTTTGGGTGTGTTAGCGGTGCTGTGGGTGCACCCAGCTCAGTGAATATATACTAGAATATATGTCATTGGCCCAGCTCTTCTTGAAGGCAGGTCTAACGTTACCTGCCCATTTTGCAGTGATTCAATGAACCAACTCGCCTCTCGCCATTGGTTACTTTCAAATTAATGAACAAATAAAATGTTGCAACATGAATGTAACTTGTAATGCAATGCATTATAGAAATGTAGTGTAGTAGAAAGTACAGATGCTTAATGTAAAATGTAGTGGAGTAAAAGTAAAAAGTACCTAAGTTTAACTCTACTTAAGTAAAGTACAGATACATGAAAAGTGCACTTAAGTACAGTAACGAAGTACTTGTACTTAGTTACATCCCACCACTATATATATATATATATATATATATATATATATAGCTGTACAGTATGTCTCGGTGACACGAAGATCTTTTGTGTGCCATAGCAGTAATGTACCACACATGCTACTGATTTTTTTGTTGTTGTTTTGATTTATTTGGTTTCAAATTTGTGATTTCATTTCCTATGGTGTTTTGGATTTTGAATGTCTATTCATTTAGCAAAATTCTAAACGATGTCTACTTGAAGTAACCATTTTTGTTCAGGAACACCCATTGGTATTGGCAGAGGCAGGGGGGTGCTTGCTCCCATTCCTTTTACTGTTGATAGTCCTACTCCGAGTGGTATTATGCCCTCGTTAGATGAAATGCCTGGTGCCAGGGTACGGAACTCTGTTGACTATCATGCCTTGACGTCCTTTTCAGGGACACCACCAAGTCATTGGTTCAGGTATGTTGATGACACCTGGGTTAAAATTAAATCTCAGGAAGTCCAACATTTCACTGATCACATCAACTCTGTGGATAAATATATACAGTTCCCACGAGAAATTGTAAAACATGGCAGGCTGGCTTTCTTGGACTGTGAGGTCTCAGTTTCTGATAGAGGACATTTGCAAACTGAGGTGTACCACAAACCCACCCACACAGACCAGTATTTGCAATTTGAATCCCATCACCCTTTGGAGCACAAGTTAGGAGTCATCAGGACTCTGTATCACAGAGCAGACAGCATCCCCACTAACTCAGGAGCCAGGCAGAAAGAGAAATCCCACACAAGACAGGCTCTAGAGCAATGTGGACATCCTAACTGGGCCTTCCTGAAAGCAGAGAAGAAACCCAAACAGGACTCCAGCCAGCTATCAGGTGAAAAGGAGGAACCCAGCCCAGTGGTCATTCCATATGTTAGGGGAGTATCAGAAAAACTGAGACATTTATTTTCTAAACATAATGTCCCAGTGGCTTTTAAACCCCAAAATACATTACGGAAAAGACTGGTTCATTCCAAAGATCCAGTCCCCCGGCACAAACAGAGTAATGTTGTGCATGCTGTTCAGTGTCAGGAGGGCTGTGATCAGTCTTACATCGGGGAAACAAAACAGCCACTGGCCAAAAGGATGGCCCAGCACAGAAGATCAACATCATCAGGCCAGGACACTCATCTCCAGGCCAGCGGTCACTCTTTCAGGGATCAAGATGTTCACATCCTGGACAGAGAGGAACGATGGTTTGAGAGAGGAGTAAAGGAGGCCATCTTTGTGAAAAGAAATCGTCCATCATTAAACAGGGGTGGAGGCCTCCATGTTCAACTGTCCCCCTCTTACAATGCTGTTATTGCTAGTATCACTCAACCCTCTGTGAATAGTAAACAGCCATCAGTGTGCTAATGATCCATTATTAGGCTGATGGTCCTTCTTGACCATGTGAGCAGCTGGTTTTGGTTGTCAGCAGAAAACTGGTTGATCCACTACGAGAAGGTGCTATTTATAAGACTGAGCTGAATACAGCACCTCAGACTGAAGAAGTCTTTCGGATGAAATATGAAAAGTTTCTACAATGTTTTTTTTTTTTTGCTTTGTTTTGTTTTTTTGAATGTCCAGAGGACCAGATTTAACTTTTTTAGATTTTTCTACCTGGATTATTGAGCATGCATCTGGATACCTATTAATGACAGTTCTGAGTGTGTAGCTGCCCAGATGAAACCTGTTATCCAGGAGATAGGACATCAGTTGGCTGACAACATCATGTCATGCATGCAGCCACATAACACAGTTGCTCCCAATTCTACAGCCACAAAAACTGTAACGAGTACTATGAGTCAGTCTGGTTGTGTATCTGAAATATCCCAGGTCCAGGTTGTCATGCAGAGAAAGGTCAAAGAGTCACCATGTTTTGCAGGTAATAGCTCAGACTCAATTACACTGCATGACTGGGAAGATAAGATGAGAACATTCATTAAGAAAAATGATATAGGGATTGAAGAACAGGCTGACAAAATCCTTATGCATTTGAGGGGAAGGGCTAAAGATGTAGTTAGGTTTGGGATTAATCTGTGATTAAAAATGTTGGATTGTATACCTGGATTATTGAGCATGGACTTTGTTGTAATCTGTGATTTAGAAATCTAAAAACAGGAACATGTCTACGTTGGTTTTTGCCAAGAACTTAACAGAGTTTTAAAGTCACTTAGAGAGGTCAAGGTCGAGAGCTTCAGATTTTTTTACAAGATATTCCTAGAAACAGGAGTCGCATATGAGAAGGCCATTTTGCCTAGTTCAGTCCTCACTGAGGGAACACTGCATGCAATAATGTCCTGAAAGCGAACGCTGTAGCTGCACTCATGCAGAGATATGTAAGAGGAGATGTATAAAAGCAGCAGACAGAGAAGTGATTTAATGATGAAAATGTACCAATGGAAGAGTCTGTGTGAGGTTAATGATGACCAGTTAACCAGTGAATACAGGGTGCAATGATGGGAACTGTAGTTGCAGCCAGTTATGAATCTTAATGCACCATGATAGGCAGCATCCAGCATCTGAAGAGTGCTTGTAGGAGCGCTCATGTAGATAATGTCACCGTAGTCAATGGAGGAAAGGAAAGTAGAAGTTACAAGTATCCTGATGCATGCTCAATAATCCAGGTAGAAAAATCTAAAAAAGTTCAATCTGGTCCTCTGGACATTCAAAAAAACAAAACAAAGCAAATCAACAAAAAAATGTAGAAACATTTCGTCTCTCATCCAAGAGACTTCCTCAGTCTGAGGAGCTGTATTCAGCTCAGTCTCTTAAATAGCACCTTCTCAGAGTGGATCAACCAGTTTTGCTGCTGACAACCAAAACCAGCTGATCACATGCTCAAGAAGGACCATCAGCCTAACAATGGATCATTAGCACACTGATGGCTGTTTACTGTTCACAGAGGGCTGAGTGATACTAGCAATCACAGCATTGTAAGAGGGGG
>NW_023620437.1:0-6794 GCF_014905685.2 Nematolebias whitei
ATTGGTGACAGAATGTCGGCGCAGAGACGACTACGTTTGAGTAATGAATTTTCTGACCGTGAGGAAGAGGGGGCCAGGAAAGCTCGGTGTAAGAGTGGTTCACGTGATAGTGTGAGGGTAGACGAGTGGGGTGAGGTTCCAGGTCCAAGTGGGACTCACCTCGGTAAGTCTCCTGTGCGAATAAACAGAGCGAGGGTGATTGACCCCGGTGATAGACGTACCAATTTGTATATTGAGGGAAAGTTGACAGGAGTGGTTGAGGAGGAGGACGTTGTGGAGAGCCCACGGGCGAGAGTTTCCACTAGAACTAGAAGACCTCCAGATAGATTACATTATGAGTTTCCAGGTACGCCAGCGGTGACCCCTGCTCTCATTCATTGGGGTGGTGACCACACCGTGGTGGATGTAGAAGCAGAGGGGCAGGACAGTCCGGGTTTTCAATTTCCGTTGCTGAGCACACAGGGGGCGACAGGTGTGAGGTCAGGTTATAAACCATTCCATATACGTGATTTGGAGTCAAATACAGAGAAACTCCCACCGCTGATTCAAGGTGGAGGACGCTGGCTGGAGAAGTTTAATGCCCTCACCTTAGGTTTGACCTTGGCAGTGGGGGATCTGAACGCCGTTTTTGCACGCTATGCTAATCAAGCCACCGTCCAGACATATTTACACTCTACTATTGATACGTCTCGGGGCCGTGGTAGGATATTAGAACTTGCAGATGAGACTCCGTTGTGTGACGTGTTTATGCATTTAGCACCTATTATCAGAACGTTGTACCCATTACCGGCTGGTGTTGCGGTACCAGAATTTAAATGGAACAGGACTATAGACCCGTGGGAATATATGGAGCAGTGTAAGGACACTTGGGAGAGAGTGACAGGTGTTCATGCTCAAGCTGTACAACAACGCCCGTATTTTAGAAAAGCTGTTCTTGACTCTCTGCCAAAAGAAGTTGTGGAAGAGTTGGAAAAGAATGTTGACTTACTCACAGCATCTCCTGATCGGTGGGAGAAACACGTGATACATCGTTTGAAATATGAGAAAAAGCAAGGTGACAAAGAGGCTGCTGAATTAGAGACTATGCGTGCACAATTACTTAAACTTCAGCTGTTGGATGCCAGACATAAGCAGGCTGAGGAGAAAAAGACTAAGGATAAGAAACAATTATCTGTCCAGTCAGTTACAGAAGTAAAGGAGGAGCCGGTTTCCACTGGAACAGTTGCTCTGCAGCAGTGGTCAGAAACACCAGGCCGGAGGGCCAGAGGTGGACATCCGATGAGGTCAGTCGGACGGGGAAGAGGGGGAGCGAGACAGAGACCGATGTCATGGGGCTGGGGTTCTTCACAGTGGGGACAGCGGGGGGATGCTTGTTTCATCTGTGGCCAACAAGGACATTGGGCTAAAGACTGTTACTACCTGGCTGCATCAAACTACGGGCCACGAGGGGGCTTCCAGAGGCCACTCCAGCAACCCATGAGACCACCACGTCCTTTTGCACACCCGATACCAAGTGCACCACCGGTACTGCAGCCTCAACAACCACAAGCAGGATATCCTCCTCTTGGGATAGAGGGGAGGGGATTCCAACAACAATGAAACACCCCACAGAAAATGCTGAGTGTTGGAGGAGGGGCAGACCCAACACTGGAGGTGACAGTTAGAACGGAGAAGTTGCCGTTTCTAGTTGATACAGGAGCGACATTTTCAACAATTACTCACTTCCCACAAAACTGTGAACTGTTGAATAGGTCGGTGGAAGTGGTTGGATTTTCTGGGGCTAAACAAAGACTGCTGGTGACGTGTCCACTTCGCACAAAAGTGGGCACTCAGACTCTGTTACATCCCTTTGTGATAGCTGAACATTCACCAGCTAACCTTTTAGGGAGAGATCTTCTCATCAGGTTGGGAGCTTCAATTTTGTGCTCATCTGATGGACTTGTGGTGAGATTACCTGAAGGCACCTCGCTGGAGTGCGGACTGGTCACCACTACTCACTCACAGTGTGTGATCCAGCCTGTCCATGATGAATATGTTGACATCTACTGGGGACTGCTTGAACCTGAGGTCATGGGTGGAGGGGGTATCTTTTCTGTTTTTCTCACGTGGAAGCCTTGGCTAATGACATTACATCCGTTCTCTGCTCCACCTGACCCCCCACATGTCACTCTCTTTTATGATCGCAAAGGCGATGAGGTGTTCCAGGACCACTTTGCAGAACAACTGTCAGGGAACGTCTGGCCTATTGAGAGTGGGAATATTATTGTTGGCAAGGAGGGAGTAGCAGCTAGTGTTAACTTAACACCTGAACAGAAGGAGTGGTATATGATGGGGGCTGAAGCAGCGCCTCATATTTCACTAGCTTTGAATCCAGCATTTCAAGCGAGAGACTTAGGACCTATGGTCAAGAGGGCATTAGAGACATCAGATTGGATTGAAACATCTTTAACATCCGTCTGGTATTCCCCCAGCTGTGAGTGTTATTCAATCATCTCTGTAGCACATGATGTAGCTTTAATGCAACATGATGTGCTCCCCAGAGAACACGGTCGTGAACTGATGGACCACCCGCATGCAGGTCCTTTAATTAATAGCATGCCTGGGTCATTATGGTCTGAGGGACCCACGGATGTGGGACTGATAAACTGCCCTCCCATAACGTTCCAGGTGCATCACACATATCCAATTTGGATTTCACAGTATCCTCACAAACCAGCAGCAGAAGCGGGCATCGCTGAAACAATTCAGGGTTTAAAGGAAAGCGGTGTCCTTGAACCCTCCTACGCAGAGTGGAACACACCAATTTTACCTGTACAAAAAGCAGGTACAGACAAATACCGGATGGCACACGATCTGAGGACCATCAATAAATTATTGATCACTCAGACCGTACCGGTACCAAATCCATATGTAGCGTTGAATAATCTAACACCAACTCATGAATGGTTTAGTTGTCTAGATCTGGCAAACGCGTTTTTCTGTCTTCCTCTAGCTGAAGACTGCAGGGACATTTTTTCATTCACCTTTCGTGGTGAACAGTTGCGATACACAAGACTACCTCAAGGCTTTGCGCTGTCACCTGGCATCTTTAACCAAGTGTTAAAACAAGTTTTGCGTGAGGTAATGCTCCCAGAAGGGACGGTACTGGTTCAATATGTTGATGATCTGCTGATTGCGAGTCCCACTGCGCAAGACTCATTAGAAGCGACCAGGAAGGTTTTAGAACACCTGCATGCAGCAGGTTTTAAGGTCAGCAAAAACAAACTACAGGTGACGAGACGTCAGGTGTCCTTTTTGGGGAGGATGATCTCACAGAAAGGAGCAGGACTCTCTGCTGCACACCGTGACACAATTTTACATCATCCAAAACCGCAGACAGTTAAAGAAATGCTCTCATTTTTAGGATTGACCGGGTACAGCAGAAATTATATTCCAAATTATGCAGGCCAAACCCAAATGTTGCACGATTTGGTCAAAGAACAGGGCATGAGACGACCCACTGCCAGGCTGGTGTGGAATGAAGAAGCTGAGAGGGTCTTCATTGAGGTAAAACAACAGATGAGCAGGGCTACAGATTTAGCTTTGCCGGATTACGGCCGGTCCTTCCATCTGGATGTTTCTGAAACAGAAGGGGTGATTAACGGTGTTCTGTTTCAGAAACATGAGGGGGGAAGGAAAGTTTTGATGTATGTCAGCTGTCTGTTAGACAATACAGAAAAGAGGCATCCGCCCTGCACACAACATGCCGCGGGGGTGGCTAAATTAGTACAAAAAACAGCCCACCTGGTGATGGGACACACTCTGCATGTGTTGACATCACATAGTGTGGTTGCCTTTGTAAATTCACAAAACTTCACTATGTCACCGTTAAGACAACAGAGGATAAACAAGATCCTGGAAGCACCGAACTTGTTGTTCACACATGAGGGAATAAACATGGCAGACAGGATTGGAGGAGGTGAACCACACATCTGTGAGAGGAGAGTGGAAATTGATGACAGGGTCAGACCAGACTTAAAGGCTGCACCTCTTGGAGAGGGACAGGTGCTGTTTTGTGATGGAAGTTGTTTTCGAACGCAGGAGGGACAACTCAGCGCAGGCTTTGCGGTCGTGCTGGAAACAGACCAGGGTTATCAATCTGTAGTGTGTGAGAAATTGCAGGGGCCTCAGTCAGCACAGAGAGCTGAGGTGAGGGCTCTGATTTCAGCACTTACTTGGGCGGAAAGCAAAAAAGTGACTATCTTCACAGACTCAGCGTATGCTTTTGGAGCAGCTCATGTGGAGCTGGCCCAGTGGAAGAGGGGAGGTTTTCGTATAGCTAACGGGAAACCGATCAAACATGAGGCAGATATGAGAGAATTAGAAACAGCTCTGATGTTACCAACAGAAATTGCCATTGTGAAATGTCGAGGTCATGATACAGATTGCTCAAGCATAGCTAAAGGAAACTGTCAAGCTGATTTGGAGGCGAAAAGGGCCTCAGGATTTATCAACTGGAGTCAGATGGTGATGATAACCCCAGAAGAAGAAGGGGAAAGAATCAGATGGGATGAAGAATCCATCGCCTGTTGCCAACAAGGTGCAGCTCCAGAAGAAAAGGCGATGTGGAGTGAAAAAGGAGCTGAAAAGAGACCAGATGGATTGTGGATAAACCCTGAAGATGGAAGATGGGTACTTCCACTGAGCCTGAAGAGGAGAATTTTCGAAGAGGCACACGGTTTGAGTCATGTGGGGGTTCACCAGATGAAGAGGAATGTCGTCAGCTGGTGGCACCCGTACATGAACGACTTGATCAGAGCGTTTGTGAAAGAATGCACGTTATGCAGTTTGTATAACTCCAAGCCAACTCTTAAACCGCGTCAACAAGGAAAGTTTCCCACGGACATGACACCGGGACGTGAGGTAATAATTGATTACACTGACATGATTCAACCAGTACGAGGTTTCAGATACCTATTGGTTTGCGTTGACGTGTTCACCGGATGGCCAGAAGCCTGGCCTGCTAAAAAGGAGGATAGTCAAACTGTAATCAAGTGTTTAATAAATCATTACATCCCCAGACATGGGTTCCCTGCGATAGTTAGATCTGATAATGGGACTCATTTCAAAAATGCAGATCTGCAAAAGGTTGAAAAAAGCTTTGGGTTTGAAGCATACGTTTGGTACCGTTTATCACCCACAATCACAGGGTAAAGTGGAAAGATTAAATGGAAACCTGAAACAAAAATTATCAAAAATCTGTGCACAGACAAATTCCAATTGGCTGGATGCATTGCCTATCGCCCTTATGGCGGTAAGAGCTTCTGTTAACAGGGGTACAGGTTTCACCCCTTATGAACTGACCACAGGAAGGTCGTTCCCAGGGCCCCAACAGAATGTAGAGTGGCCCTCAGAACAGGTATCAAAAATGACACACAAAATGTACTTTGATACACTAAAAAGTATGTTGTCCAGTTTTCATCTACAGATTCCTGAGACCAGTACTCCGGACGGAGTAAACCCCACGTGCCCACTCTCAGATTGGGTACTACTGAAAGTCACTAAACGGAAGTGGGCGGAGCCAAGGTGGACGGGCCCATATGAGGTGACAGAACGCACATCATACGCAGTACGCTTGAGAGGGAAAGGTTCCACGTGGTTTCATCTCAGCCAGTGTGCACCGGCAGCCGAGCCACAGCGATCACTACAGCAGATCCGGACGCAAGAGGAGTTGAGCAGCTGCGGTTCTGAAGACCTCAGGAGCTGTGGTCGGAGTGAGGAGAGCTCTTGGGCGTACAATTGGAGGAGCAGCTTCAACAATCCAATTTCTTAAAAAAAAAAAAAAACTGTGATTTTCAGGTGTATGTGGTCATTTTCTACAGGTTGATTTAAAGTGTTCATACACCCGTTTTCAGTTATCAAACAGGTTATATTCTTAACATACAGTTACTCTCATGAGGTTACACTTTTAACTTTGACTGTGTGTGCATTTGAATCAATTTTGTTTCACAGGTTTACAGCGATTGATTCCTGGGTATAAAACAACTATAAATTTGGTATTCAATTAAAGTGTAGACTACAGGTGATAAGTTTTCCAAGCTTCTCCACAGGGTCTACTAAAATTCTTTCAGGTTGGGCTGAGTTGGCGTTTTGCTGCAGATACTGTAAGTCTCAGGTTCATCCATCATAATCAATTTTCATTTTCAGCAGGGACGTAGCCATCATGGTTCTCATATCAAATAAGCTGTTGACTGCTGGTGGAATACTGGGGTTGCTGATGGTTTGTCTTATTTTGGTGCTGGAGTTTACCTGTGTCATTCCAGGGTTAAGTCGGTGTCGCACCAAGCCTGTGAAGATCAGGAGAGAGAGACCTAGGAGGGGAGCGTGGTCCACGATTCATGATTTCAATCAGTTACCGTTAAATTTGTCACATGCTTTTCAGATGAACAGCTGGTATCGTTATGCTCAGTTTTTAGCCAGGGGGCGTCATAACTCGGAGTGTTATGTCTGCACCAAACTACCTGTCACAGCGGCGCATTTGCCTTTGCGTGTTAAACCCCTGGCTAGAGGGTTATCATTCTGTTTTCTGCAATACAGCTCCAGTGGACATAGCAGAGGTATGCACAGATGTGAGGCCAAGTGCTACGGTCTGACGCAAGCAGCACAAGGCGTTGTGCTGAGCCAGTATGTGGAGTGGACCCCTGGTGAACAGTTTCCCATCTGCGTTCACCGACAGCACAGGCAAGATTCTTATCAGGTGGTGGTGGGCATGTTGCCCCCGGAGAAGTGTCAGGCAATATATCACCCTGGTAATC
>NW_023620438.1:0-6794 GCF_014905685.2 Nematolebias whitei
TGCTTGTACTCAGAATTGTAAAGTGTTGCGCAAGCGTACGTTTAATAGGTGTTATGTGCACGGCTTACTTAGACATTTTTAGGTAGTTTACACAAGCTTGTGGGCTTGTCCGGTGGACGGCGGTTGGCCTGCCGGAAGTCACGTGGGTGACGACATTTTCTCTCAATTTTCAGCGGGTTTTGCCAACCAGAACTTTCGTCTGACGAGGCGTAGGTCTACAGCGTTTCACAAGCGTCTGTAGGGGCAGAGGGTCGGGACTCCTCCAGCCAGTGTTGACTGCGGCTTGAAATTGGACCCCATTACTTACTTTAGCTTTGAGAGAAAATGAGTGAAATAGCTAGAGTATTTGCCAAATTTCCGGTGTTCTGGGAGTTCACCGTAGTGTAGAAATAGTGTAAGTTCATTGTGTGCCGTGCTGTGCAGAGGGGGACAGGCATTCTGTCTGTGTGTGTGAAGGTTTTTATTTTTTCTCTCTCTCTTCTTCACTGAGAGAGGGGGAAGGGTGATTTCTTTTTTTTTCCTCTTCACTGTCTTCAGTGTGGGCTGTGATTTGCGGGCTCTGTTTGTGAGACAGCTTTGCTTTTTTCTTCCTTCTGCTTATCAGTTTTAACTGAGGGGGGAAGGTGGAATTTTTTTTTTTTTTTTTCTTCTCTTTTCTCTTTTTTTCCTCTCTTTCACTGTTTTCAGAAAGGAGGGGGTGTTTCCGTGTCAGTGTTTCAGTGGGACTGGTGCTACCATATCCTGACCGAAAGGGGGCGCTGTTGTATTAGGCAATTACAAGGCTTTACTTGCTTAAAGTGAAGACTTGTGTTGATTTTTCCAACAGATGCCTGGACTGTTTGAGAATAAAAACAATTGAATGCAAGTGTGAATGAATGTTGTCAGCAGGTATGGAGTACATAACTAACAAATCTGTAACTGGTGCTGAAACTTTACAAGAACAATCTAAGAGAGTTAAAGCTGTGATTAATGTTATACATGCAGCCAACACAGGTAAAAGTAGGGCATTGGACAGCCTTTTGACTCAGCTAGTCCAGACCGAGGTGGGAACATCACAGACGCTTACACAACTAGCTTGGGATAAAGTTAAAGATCAAAATACACAAATTCAGGAGCTTAATGAGGATTTACTGACATGTGACTCTTTTCTTAGACGTCAGAAGCTTCAAAAGAAATTAGATAAGCGTAGTAGCATTCAGGAGATGTATAAACAATTAGCTTTGTTGTGTCAGAGTGTGCAGAATTTGGGGACGTCAGAACAACTTAAACCACCACCTTATGTGATGGAGGTCAAAGAGGCGACAGCACCACCTGCTGGACAGTGCGTGACATCTCTGTCAGAGACATCTGCTGGTAAGAGTTTGCCTAAAGCGCCACCTGCTGGTATCTATCCGGTGCTGCGAGTTCAGGAAGGCAGACTGGCTTATGAAGGGACTGATAATGAGGACAGTGTGACCCTGAATGACAACTTAGGGGGAATTGGCGACAGAATGTCAGCGCAGAGACGACTACGGTTCAATGATGAGTTTTCTGACCGTGAGGATGTGGGGGCCAGGAAAGCTCGGTGTAAGAGTGGTTCACGTGATAGTGTGAGGGTAGACGAGTGGGGTGAGGTTGCAGGTCCAAGTGGGACTCACCTCGGTAAGTCTCCTTTGCGAATAGACAGAGCGAGGGTCATTGAACGCGGAGATAAACGTACCAACTTGTATATTCAGGGAAGGTTGACAGGAGTGGTTGAGGAGGAGGACGTTGTGGAGAGCCCACGGGAGAGGGTTTCCACCAGTACTAGAAGACCTCCAGATAAATTACATTATGAATATCCAGGTTCGCCGGTGCGGACCCCTACTCTCACTCCTTGGAGCAGTGAACACACCCTTGTGGAGGTGGACGCAGTGGGGCAGAGCAGTCAGGGTTTTCAACTTCCGTTGCTGAGCACACAGGGGCCGAGAGGTGTGGTGTCAGGTTATAAGCTGTTCCATATACGTGATTTGGAGTCAATAACAGATAAACTTCCACCGCTGATTCAAGGTGGGGGACGCTGGTTGGAGAAGTTTAATGCCCTAACCTTAGGTTTGACCCTGGCAGTGGGGGATTTGAACGCCGTTTTTGCACGCTGTGCTAATCAGGCCACCGTTCAGACATACTTACACTCTATTATAGATACTTCTCGGGGCCGTGGTAGAATATTAGAACTTCCAGATGAGACTCCGTTGTGTGAGGTGTTTATGCACTTAGCACCTATTATCAGAACATTGTACCCGTTACCGGCTGGTGTTGCGGTACCAGAATTTAAATGGAACAGGACTGTAGACCCGTGGGAATATATGGAGCAGTGTAAGGACACTTGGGAGAGAGTGACAGGTGTTCATGCTCAAGCTGTACAACAACGCCCGTATTTTAGAAAAGCAGTTCTTGACTCTCTGCCAAAAGAAGTTGTGGAAGAGTTGGAAAAGAATGTTGACTTACTCACGGCATCTCCTGATCGGTGGGAGAAACACGTGATACATCGTTTGAAATATGAGAAAAAACAGGGTGATAAAGAAGCGGCTGAATTAGAGACTATGCGTGCACAATTACTTAAACTTCAGCTGTCGGATGCCAGAAATAAGCAGACTGAGGAGAAAAAGGCTAAAGATAAGAAACAATTATCTGTCCAGTCAATTACAACAGTAAATGAGGAGCCGATTTCCACTGGAACAGTTGCTCTGCAGCAGTGGTCAGAAACACCAGGCCGGAGGGCCAGAGGTGGACATCCGATGAGGTCAGTCGGACGGGGAAGAGGGGGAGCGAGACAGAGACCGATGTCATGGGGCTGGGGTTCTTCACAATGGGGACAGCGGGGGGATGCTTGTTTCATCTGTGGCCAACAGGGGCATTGGGCTAAAGACTGTTACTACCTGGCCGCATCAAACTACGGGCCACGAGGAGGCTTCCAAGGGCCATTCCAGCAACCCATGAGACCACAACATCCTTTTGCACACCAGGTACCAAGTGCACCACCGGCACTGCAGCCTCAACAACCACAAGCAGGATATCCTCCTCTCGGGATAGAGGGGAGGGGATTCCAACAACAATGAGACACCCCACAGAAAATGCTGAGTGTTGGAGGAGGGGCAGACCCAACACTGGAGGTGACAGTTAGAACGGAGAAGTTGCCGTTTCTAGTTGATACAGGAGCGACATTTTCAACAATTACTCACTTCCCAAGAAACTGTGAACTGTTGAATAGGTCGGTGGAGGTGGTTGGATTTTCTGGGGCAAAACAAAGACTGCCGGTGACATGTCCGCTTCGCACAAAAGTGGGCACTCAGACTTTACATCCCTTTGTGATAGCTGAACATTCACCAGCTAACCTTTTAGGGAGAGATCTTCTCATCAGGTTGGGAGCTTCAATTTTGTGCTCTTCTGATGGACTTGTGGTGAGATTACCCGATGGCACCTCGCTGGAGTGCGGACTGGTCACCACTACTCACTCACAGTGTGTGATCCAGCCTGTCCATGATGAATATGTTGACATCTACTGGGGACTGCTTGAACCTGAGGTCATGGGTGGAGGAGGTATCTTTTCTGTTTTTCTCACGTGGAAGCCTTGGCTAATGACATTACATCCGTTCTCTGCTCCGCCTGACCCCCCCACATGTCACTCTCTTTTATGATCGCAAAGGCGATGAGGTGTACCAGGACCACTTTGCAGAACAACTGTCAGAGAAAGTCTGGCCCATTGAAAGTGGGAATATTATTGTTGGCAAGGAGGGAGTAGCAGCTAGTGTTAACTTAACACCTGAACAGAAGGAGTGGTATAAGATGGGGGCGGAGGCAGCGCCTCATATTTCACTAGCGTTGAATCCAGCATTTCAAGCAAGGGACTTAGGACCTATGGTTAAAAGGGCATTAGAGACCTCAGATTGGGTTGAAACATCTTTAACATCCGTCTGGTATTCCCCCAGCTGTGAGTGTTATTCAATCGTCTCTGTGGCACATGATGTTGCTGTGATGCAGCATGATGTGCTCCCCAGAGAACACGGTCGCGAACTGATGGACCACCCGCATGCAGGTCCTTTAATTAATAGCATGCCTGGGTCATTATGGTCTGAGGGACCCACGGACGTGGGACTGATAAACTGCCCTCCCATAACGTTCCAGGTGTATCACACATACCCAATTTGGATTTCACAGTATCCTCACAAACCAGCAGCCGAAGCGGGCATCGCTGAAACAATTCGGGGTTTAAAGGAAAGCGGCGTCCTTGAACCCTCCTACGCAGAGTGGAACACACCCATTTTACCTGTACAAAAAGCAGGTACAGACAAATACCGGATGGCACACGATCTGAGAGCCATCAATAAATTATTGATCACTCAGACCGTACCGGTACCAAATCCATATGTAGCGTTGAATAATCTAACACCTGATCATGAATGGTTTAGTTGTCTTGATTTGGCAAACGCGTTTTTCTGTCTTCCTCTAGCTGAAGACTGCAGGGATATTTTTTCATTCACCTTTCGTGGTGAACAGTTGCGATACACAAGACTACCTCAAGGCTTTGCGCTGTCACCTGGCATCTTTAACCAAGTGTTGAAACAAGTTTTGCGTGAAGTAACGCTCCCAGAAGGGACGGTACTGGTTCAATATGTTGATGATTTGCTGATTGCGAGTCCCACGGCACAAGACTCATTAGAGGCGACCAAGAAGGTTTTAGAACACCTGCATGCAGCAGGTTTTAAGGTCAGTAAGAACAAACTACAGGTGACGAGACGTCAGGTGTCCTTTTTGGGGAGGATGATCTCACAGAAAGGAGCAGGACTCTCTGCTGCACACCGTGACACAATTTTACATCATCCAAAACCGCAGACAGTTAAAGAAATGCTCTCATTTTTAGGATTGACCGGGTACAGCAGAAATTACATTCCAAATTATGCAGGCCAAACCCAAATGTTGCGCGATTTGGTCAAAGAACAGGGCATGAGACGACCCACTGCCAGGCTGGTGTGGAATGAAGAAGCTGAGAGGGTCTTCATTGAGGTGAAACAACAGATGAGCAGGGCTACAGATTTAGCTTTGCCGGATTACAACCGGCCCTTCCATTTGGATGTTTCTGAAACAGAAGGGGTGATTAACGGTGTTCTGTTTCAGAAACATGAGGGGGGAAGGAAAGTTTTGATGTATGTCAGCTGTTTGTTAGACAACACAGAAAGGAGACATCCGCCCTGCACACAGCATGCTGCGGGAGTGGCTAAGTTAGTACAAAAGACAGCCCACCTGGTGATGGGCCACACTCTGCATGTGATGACATCACACAGCGTGGTTGCTTTTGTAAATTCACAAAACTTCACTATGTCACCGTTAAGACAACAGAGGATAAACAAGATCCTGGAAGCACCAAACTTGTTGTTCACACATGAGGGGATAAACATGGCAGACAGAATTGGAGGAGGTGAGCCACACATCTGTGAGAGAAGAGTGGAAATTGATGACAGGGTCAGACCAGACTTAAAGGCCGCACCTCTTGGTGAGGGACAGGTGCTGTTTTGTGATGGGAGTTGTTTTCGAACGCAGGAGGGACAACTCAGTGCAGGCTTTGCGGTCGTGCTGGAAACAGACCAGGGTTATCAAACCGTAGTGTGTGAGAAATTGCAGGGGCCTCAGTCAGCACAGAGAGCTGAGGTGAGGGCTCTGATTTCAGCACTTACTTGGGCGGACAGCAGAAAAGTGACTATCTTCACAGACTCAGCGTATGCGTTTGGAGCAGCTCACGTGGAGCTGTCCCAGTGGAAGAGGGGAGGTTTTCGTACAGCTAACGGGAAACCGATCAAACACGAGGCAGATATGAAAGAATTAGAAACAGCTCTGATGTTACCAACAGAAATTGCCATTGTGAAATGTCGAGGTCATGATACTGATTGCTCAAGCATAGCTAAAGGAAATTGTAAAGCTGATTTGGAGGCAAAGAGGGCCTCAGGATTTATCAACTGGAGTCAGATGGTGCTGATAACCACAGAAGAAGAAGGGGAAAGAATCAGATGGGATGATGAATCCATCGCCTGTTGTCAACAAGGTGCAGCTCCAGAAGAAAAGGCGATGTGGAGTGAAAAAGGAGCTGAAAAGAGACCGGATGGACTGTGGATAAACCCTGAAGATGGAAGATGGGTACTTCCACTGAGCCTGAAGAGGAGAATTTTTGAGGAGGCACACGGTTTGAGTCATGTGGGGGTTCACCAGATGAAGAGGAATGTCGTCAGCTGGTGGCACCCGTACATGAACGACTTGATCAGAGCGTTTGTGAAAGAATGCACGTTATGCAGTTTGTATAACTCCAAGCCAACTCTTAAACCGCGTCAACAAGGAAAGTTTCCCACGGACATGACACCGGGTCGTGAGGTAATAATTGATTACACTGACATGAGTCAGCCGGTACGAGGTTTCAGATACCTATTGGTTTGCGTTGACGCATTCACCGGATGGCCAGAAGCCTGGCCTGCTAAAAAGGAGGATAGTCAAACTGTAATCAAGTGTTTAATAAATCACTACATCCCCAGACATGGGTTCCCTGCGATAGTCAGATCTGATAATGGGACTCATTTCAAAAATGCAGATCTGCAAAAGGTTGAAAAAGCTTTGGGTTTAAAACATGTGTTTGGTACCGTTTATCACCCACAATCACAGGGTAAAGTGGAAAGATTAAATGGAAACCTGAAACAAAAATTGTCAAAAATCTGTGCACAGACTAATACCAATTGGCTCGAAGCCTTGCCTATAGCTCTCATGGGTGTAAGAGCTTCTGTTAACAGGGGTAC
>NW_023620439.1:0-1197 GCF_014905685.2 Nematolebias whitei
AGTCCGGCGTTTTTTCTTGCCAGACACATCCTTGGCCTTTTTTACTTTTTGTTGGTTCCCTGAGTTCGGCACATTTGCGTTTGCAATCTTGGGGGTTTTACGCCCGACCTGTGCAAACTTTGTAGACCAGCTGCGGCTACGAAGTTCCCAAACACCGGTGGGGTACCGGTGTGGAACCGAGCGCTGGTCTGTCGCAGGAAAGCGAATGAGTTTTTGTTTAACCACAGGTTGGTGGACAGGTTCCAACCTTAGGTTATTAAATTCATTTTCAAGTTCATGCAGGTTGCGATATCCCGCAAGAACCTGAAATCTTTTCTCCTTTCGCCTCGCCCACAATCCTGTGGAGTCTTTGTTATGATTTTGCTCTTTAAGAGCAGAGAAAATCATTTTACTGAAAGCGTTTTGTTGCTTTTCAGTTGCTGAATCCAAATCCCGGTCATTTTTTCCCAGTTTCTCAATGATTTCCCGGGTTTGGATGAAAGATTCACCTCGGAATCTTGTCAATGTCTCCAACCTGCCTTGTTCTCTTCTGGCCCAAAGGTCAGATGAATCAATCCAAGAACGTCTTGAGTCCATGGTTTGCAGGATTTTATTATTTTCAAAATCTATCAGTCGCCAGTAGATACTCTACTAAATACTTTTGTGATCCGTACGCCAATGTGTTCAGTGCTGAACTGGGAGAACTCTGACACTGAGGTGCCTTATATGCATGTTGTTGATGACATCACAAAGGTCCTGCGAGTGCCTTTGTGATGTCATCACCTTTGTGATGTCATCAGCTCATAATGCTTTCAAGATATTCTGGTGTGGATCTTGTTTATTGTTGCTAAGCAACAAGGGTTAGTTTGGCTTCATGCTAAAAACAATAGCCTAATTCATATTCTTTGATGTTGCCTAGCAACAACAGTGAATTAGGCTCTGCCCTCCAAATGGCGGGCTGAAAAAAATCTATTTAGAAATGCTCTTAATAATAAATACCATATAAAGTATGTTTGTTTAGAATATGATATACTTTTATTTGTTTAACCTCCTGAGACCCTGCGTCCACATATGGGGACATTACATTTTGGCTTTGCTGTACCTTATACTTCACTCTGTTCAATAGTGTTTTATACTTTGTTAAGCCATGTTAACAATGTTGTGTTATGCTGTAAAATAAGCCCATTTTACCCATATGAGGACTTTTTTTTTTTTTTT
>NW_023620439.1:1297-6794 GCF_014905685.2 Nematolebias whitei
ATGGGCCCAGAGTGGGGCGAATGAGGGTGGGGGCGTGTGGGTGTTTCACCTACCCCACCCACAATTTTGATGTTGTCGGGGCGTGAACCGGCGATCTTCGGATCACAGGCCCACCTCTCTAACCTCTGCGCCACCACTCCCCATTTATACATGAATCAGGCCCATCTAATCACAAATATCCAGGAGATATGAAAAATGCATCTCAGACCAGAGCTCAGGTCTCGGGGAGGTTAAAACGATTTTGTTTATTCTTTGTAACTACTGTAATAGGTTTGTTATTTACAGTTTCATTTAAAAAATAAAGTATTTCATTATGGTAAAAATTGACTTTTTTAATTATTCTTTTACTTTACTGTAATTAATGTGCAACTTTTCTTACTTGTCATTGCATCTTGTCACATATTTTAGTAAGGCTCTTCCTAAAGCTTCACTACGAGCTTTAGAAGAGTTTTTCACAGAGTAAACTATTCATGCTTAGTTTTTATCCGTTGGATGTGACTCTGTTGAAGTGTTTGCTAATATTTATACATTATATTATAGTATTCATACAGTGTTTTACTAATGCACATTGGTATCCGTTAAATAGGTTCATGTATATAAGTCTATGGTTCATGACAGTTAAGTGATGTGTTAGTTACCTATTTTAGACATAGACATTTATAAGTAGACGCCTCATTGAGAGCTGAATCATCACCACCTTATTAGATGTGGCAAAAGTGAAGCGATAGGAGCAGAAGCCTTATTCATTCAGAGTGGCAACACGGACTAAAAGCTGTGCAAGACTATTCTTTTCCAAATTTTATAACTTAAACACTTGCACAAATACAGACTAGATAGACGGATAGAAAAATATCATAAGATATCAATATTATTGTATATTAATGTGTGTGTGTATATATATAAATACACACACGCCTTTCTGGGTGGAGTTTGCATGTTCTCTCCGTGCATGCGTGGGTTTTCTCCGGGTACTCTGGTTTCCTCCCACAGACCAAAAACATGCATGTTAGGCTGATTGGTAACTCTGAATTGTCCCTAGGTGTGAGTGAGAGAGTGAATGGTTGTTTGTCTCTATGTGTCCCTGTGATGGACTTGCGACCCGTCCAGGGTGTACCCCGCCCCTCGCACAGTAATTGCTGGACATGGGCACTGGCGACCCCCGTGACCCAAAATGGAATAAGCGGGTAAAGATAATGGATGGATGGATGGATGAATATTTCTATTTTTATCACCACATTAATAGTGTTACACAGGTTAGTAATTGCAAACATTCAAAATAATACTTATGTTGGTTTAGTGCTTACCTATATCCTTAACGTTTAAGAAGTAAATAAAATAAGAAGTAAAATCCTGATAAAGTTACAAATGTTGTCTTTGGTGCCTGTTTGTTTTCCAAATTTATTAGTGTGTGTGAATGAAAGGCATCAACTTTAAATACTTTGTAGAACGATTCTTTTCGAAGTTCAGTCTATTTCATTCTGTAAGTTGACCAGCAGATCTGCCACATCCAATATGGCGGACGCACTGATGTATCGCTGCAACGGTCCAGCCCGCTCAACGAGGTGTCTACATATTGTTGTCTATGGTAATTTGTACACCTGTGATGCTGTGGATTTGACTGAACATTGTCAACATCTACTTTGACCACTGTCTTTCTTTAGAGAAGATGTTGCTGATTTCAACAAAAGAAACCAATTTGTATGCGTTAAGCAACAGCATGGCTCTTTGGTACAGGAGTTTTGGGTGCTAAAAATGAAGCTGTTGGGAAGTTGCAAGAGTTGGGGAAACAGCATTTAAAAAAATACTGCAGTAAAAATCAATGAAGGAATTAAAACGTTTAAGAAAGAGGTAATTCAGCAAAGTCCTGACCTAAGTGCTTTGATGCAAGTTGCTGACATCAGATTAACAACAAGTATACACTTAAAATAAAATCATAAAGCTGAAGTGTTCCCTCATGATTCTCTATTTTTAAGCTAAACCAAACGGTCTAAACGTTTTTGATAAGATTGACGTTCTCGAGGATGCATCAGGAGTATTTCCCATAATAATAAACAACAGTGAAACTAATCAAATTTCCTTTTTGTGTTCTTGTCATTTATGTTTAGGCTGAACTGTACAAGGATGACTTTTCAAGGGCGCGTAAGGACAGAGAGAAGCTGAAGGCGAAGCATCTGGAACTAGAAAAGCAGTACAAAAAAATTTGGGCTGCTCACTGAAGCTGAGACCGGGGCTGTTGAAGACAAAGTCCCCCACAGCCAACTCGGTTCGGTTCTGGTCCAGTTCGGGGGACACAGGTACACTTCCCCCACACCAATGAAGACACCACGAGGGCCAGTCCAGCAGAAAACCAGCGAAATACCACCCGGCAATTCTTGTTGAAACCACGTAGAACCACAAAGGTCCAGATGAGAAGTTTGTTGAGAAGTTTTGTTTTTGTTGGGTCCAGAGAGAGAGGGAAAAACCACCGGACCTTCGTGCAACGACTCCCAGCTCAAGGGGTCACCTGGCCGGCAGGGTGCGCTCAGAGTGACCGGTGGGGTGGGAGCGGCCGGTCCTGGACCAAAATATATTTTTGGACGGTCCCGTCCGGCTCTCTGAGTCACTGAACACCGAATTCGTTGGAAGGGGGACCAACTTTAGTCCTGTTGGAAAAGTGGGTCAGTTTGATGATAAAAGACTGCAGAGAGGCCGGAGGGAGCTGCCGTCCATCAGCTCGCCGGAAGTGAAGTTAACCACCTCGGTGACCTCAGCACCAGAGATTGGAGAGCCCGACCCAAAGTCCCCAGACTCGGCTTCCTCAGTGGAATACGTGCCGGTGGGATTGAGGAGGTCTTCGAAGTACTCTGTCCACCGTCCCACTACATCCCGAGTTGAGGTCAGCAGCACACCACCTCCACCATAAACAGTGTTGGTGGTGTTCCGCTCCCCCTCCGCCCCGAGACGGCCCGGCGGAGCGTGTGGGAGCTGCTGCAGGTGGAGACGCGGAGACATCAATTTTCATCAAATTTACAAAGGAAATCAAATGCAAAACACGACGAAGTACACCTCCGTGGTTAAGTCCCGATATTATTAAACTTATGAAAACTCGAGATACAGCCCTAAAGAAAGCGTTAAAATCAAAGCTCCTTACCGATCTCGTGTCATACAAGAGTTTGAGAAATAAGGTGGTTGTACAACTACGTAAAGCTAAAGCTTCTTATTACATTCAACTCATAGAGAGGGCAAGGGGTGATAGCACTCTGCTTTGGAAATGCTTGAACAATGTAACTAATACAAAGAGTCAAAATAAAGGTATTAAAGAACTTCTTATAGATGGTACAATTATTACTAACCATGGCAAATGAATTCAACTCTTACTTTGTACGATCAGTGGAAGAGTTAACTCAGCATTTTTTACCACATATTTCAACACAGGTTGATAATCACTACGCTCAGGAGGTGTCACAAGATTATTTTTATATTAGACAAATTGATGAAAGAAATACTGCGCAAATCATTGCAAATCTGTCTAACTCAAATTCAAATGATGCCTATAATACTAATTGTGGCTTTTTAAAGAAATATACAAATACTCTAATTAAGCCATTGACACATTTAGTTAACCTATCAATTAGTACCTCCATATTTCCTTCAGGGTGGAAAAAGGCAGTTGTTGTACCTATACATAAAGAGGGGAGACAGGATTCTACGAATAATTATTGACCTGTATCGCTCTATATTAGGGCCACTGTTCTTCAGTCTCTTTATAAACGACCTACCTCTTGTATGCAATGGTGTCAATTGTCAACTTTACGCAGATGATGCAGTATTTTATGCACCTGCTAAGACACCACAACAGGCGGCAGATGTCTTGTCTGCCTGTATGGAGGAAGTGAACCGTTGGTTATTCAATAATAAGTTAGTCATCAATTTAAGTAAAACAGTGTCAATGTGCTTTTCCATTAGAAAACAACATGTTCAACAACATTTTCAAATTTATTTACAGGATGAAATGATTAAAAATGTAACAGAATTCAAATATCTTGGGCTGTTTTTCGATCCACGTGTAAAATTTGAGAATCATATAAACAACATTTCCAAAGAAGTCAAAAGAAACCTTAATTGTTTCAAATTAATTAGACCTTATATTCCTGTACAGGCTGCTCTTCAATATATGCATGCCATGATATTCTCTCATATCTCATATTGTATGACATCATGGGCCCAGGCTACTACAACGGCTATTAAGCCAATGGTCTCATTGTATAACCAAACAATAAAAGTAATGGACAAAAAGCCAATAAGATCACATCACTGTCTAACCTTGGACAAACATAACTTAATAAGTTTTGAAAGCTTTTCTAACTTATGTTTTCTTAAATTAATTTTTAAGTGTATCAATAGGTTAGCTCCTCATCACTGAGCTCATTTATCCAGAAGCAAAACAGTTGCAGAGTCACTAGAGGATCTTTAGAACAGAATTGCTTAGCTCTAGAACCTCATTTGGTCAGACTTCTTTTTCCTATAAAGGCACAACATTATGGAACTTATTGCCCCCACATGTAAAAGCTATACCTGAACTTAAAAAGTTTGTTTATATGACTAAATCTTGGCTAAAGGAAAATCAAAGATGTGATCATTTTTAGTACTCGGATTTTATGGATGCAAAAGTCTTTGTGGGAGTGTATGTATTAGTGAGTTAGTATTATATTTACAATTTTTAGTATGTTAGCTGAATGTGTGAGGATGGGGTGGTATTGAGGAGGTGCTATGATATTTATGTAAATTTGTGGGTTGCAAAGTTATTTTAGAATTTGTAGGGGAAAATGTTTGTATTTTTATTGTATTTAGACTTTTAAATTGTTTGTATTTTAATGTAAAGTTTTTATTATATGAAATTGGAGGTTGTTACGTTGATTACATGAATATGTAGGCAGGGGTACGTAGGTACTCTTACTGTATTTTGATTGATAAATTGTATGTATTTTAATGCATAGAAATGCCCAAGCAGGGACTGGAGTTGTGAATTAGCTGTAGCTATGTACTCTTTGTGCAACGTATCAGTCACAGACTTGTTGTGTTCTATGTTTATGTGCATGGATCATTAATGTCATATCAAGAATTTGTCATAAAATATAACATTATGATCCCTATTAACAAATTTAATATTGTAATAAAAGCAATCCCTACTGGAGTAACTATTTTACATAGAAGTACAGCAGGACAGAATCCAACACTGTTATTACCCTTTGATCCAACCAAACTTGAAATTGGTCAAATCTGCTTCTCCTCAACCCATAACAGCAACCGTCGTATCCGTTCACTATTTCAGAAAGATGTTGTGTCAACTCCATATGTGGTACCTTATTGGAACACCTTTATTATTAACCTTAACTGGAAAAGGATTTGGATTTTATCAACCAGATACATGATAAATAATAAAGTAAGAGAAGTATCATTCCAGATTATTCAGATTTTACCCATCCAAAGTTTATTTACAACGGTTTAGCAAGGATAT
>NW_023620440.1:0-6790 GCF_014905685.2 Nematolebias whitei
TTAAATAATATTTAAACAATACATGTTAGTTTATTAATTTTTTCACAATTTTCCCCCCTTTTGTTCCAAAGGAACAACAAAATAAGAAAAAGTGAATAAAAAATATATATATAAGTATAGACTTTGAAAGGGATAAACATCAAGTTCAGTGCATCACTTGTGGTTTGGCACAGGACCATCATAAACTTCAAATGGAAGTTGCAAGAGCTGTTTTTTTTGGGTTACAGACCCTGTTTAAAAGCTTATGCGTACAGGTAAGAAACTTCAATTTAATTCAAAACATGAAAATATACAAAGAACATAAAGGAGGGCATACTGTTTTAGTCAAAAAGTATTAACATAAAATATAAAAAGAAGAAAACATAAAATTTTTATTTAAAGCATAAAACCAAAATATGAAAGATTAAAAAATGTCTTTTAGTTCTGGAAATGTTGTCCAGTGTACTCATGGTCTTCTGGTCTAAGCCTAAGAATACAACTTTGGACGACTAAGACTACTAAATCTAGGAATTCTAGTCTAGATGGAATGGGTGAAGTTTCAGTCATCAGGGAGTGTCCGCCTCTGTCAAAGTCAATTACAAAGATGTCATCGGTGCAGGATGTGTCAATCTCAAGAATGGATTGATGTTCTCTAACTGTAAAACGAATTTTCATTTTATCTTAAAACGAAAGTGGTGGAAATCCTAGGCGTCAGTTCAGTGGATGGGCTGGGCTTTTTGATGTCAATGTCAGAGATGGATGTCGTAACTACTCCTGTAAAGGTCTTGTTTATCATGTTCTTGATGCATGGGACAACACAGGAGAAAAATAAGCAAAACAAAACTAAAAAGACGATGAGAGGGGCGCAAATTTTCAACAGAAGCTGCCACCATGAACCAGAGGTAAGCCATACCCAGAAGTCAAAGGGCTGTGCGCCTTTGGTACCGCTTTCTACATAGTCTTTTAAGTGGGACAATTCTTCTAGTGCGTCATGGATGGCACCTCCATCGTGTGTTTCATCAGGGATAAATGTACAGCATACTTGACCAATTATCTTACAAACGCCCCCTTGTGAGGCCGTTAAAAGATCAAGGACAACTCTATTTTGGAGAACCATATTCCTAATTGCGTTTAATTCATTTTGAGTTCCTTTTCCTAGCATTTGTGTGGCATTAATCAGGCGGAGAAGTGCATATCTATTGATCTCTACATGGTTGCGGACTTCACCTAATCCAACCATAGGGAATATTTGTTGAAAGAATTTTTCACCACCGTTCCAAATTCTGTATTCCCATGGTACTCCCGTGCTAGTGGTAAGCCCTCCCCATCTAGTGACTTTGGGCATAGGTGAACGACGGGGTCTCTTATCGCGTGATTGTGGTGGTTTTCTTAATACGAACATTGGGTTTGTTAGCTGAACCAAAGCACATAATCCACCCCAATTTGGAGGGAGAGCGGTGTATGCCTTGTGGCCGCAAAGAAAATACCAATCTGACAGGACCCTGGAGCCTTTATCTCCGGGAACTGAAACACTACAGCGAGTCACGTTTTGTCTGCCTTTTGTGTGTTTGTGTATGTGAAAAGTTCTTTGTGTTAGTAGTCCCTCACAATTGGTTAAATTGTAACCATCACAAGACGTACCGCTTGCACGATTTCCGTCTGTGAAGTTTTCTCCTTCTCTGCAAAAGGTGCAGTACAGGTAAGTTGCCTCATTTCCTGTCCTGGGTGGGGGAAGATCACAGAAAGAGTATACTGTCTTACATAGGTTCCATGGGAGGGTACCTACTGAAGTAGTACCATTATTAAATACGCAATTTCCTAGTGTTTCAGGTTTTAAGTTTGTTAACGTGATAATTTCTGGTAGGGTTAGTGGTATTTGGGGCAGGGGCAGTACATCAGAGGTTGCAGTACAGTTGCCCTTGGGGAATCGTCCCAACATTAGCTTGGCTTGCAGGGCGAATAAATTCACATTTTCTATTAGTATATGAGACAAAGGTAGTGAGTAATTTCGCGAGTTCCAGTGTTGTAGGCCTGGGTGAATACTCAAGCCATACAGACAAGTCTGTAGGTTGGGGGAGACTGGTTGAGTACGTAGTCCTGAATTGTGTGTGGCATAAGGCATGTGTGCGCATACATAACAATTAGTGGTGTTTCCTTCGTGAGCTGTTCTATTCATCAGTTGCCACCATAAGTTTGTGCTGTAGTCGTGTTGATGTTCATGGTCAGGTTTCAGTAATTGGGATAAGTCGCGTCGGGTGCGTGGGTGTGTTAAGTTCTGTGTGTGACAAGATCCCTTGTCTTGAAAAAAACAAAAGTGTTGTAAGAGGAAAATAAAACCAACAACTAAAACGGAAATGTATGCAAAGAATGCAAAAAGTTTCCACTGGTACCGCATGGAGTTCATGATGGTTGTTTGTCTGTTGGGTATCAAACGTCTATCTGTTCTGCCTGCCTGATCAGTTGGAGGGTCTAGGTACCCCGCCGCCCTCACTGTGAGCCTGAGCTCTATCAGTGGGTGGTGAATGTGAGTGGCGTAGATTCCTCGTGGGTATCAAGCCTTTCAGACTCCGATACTTGTTGCACCCGCGGTGGCACCCAGCTCTTAAGCTCTGGTGCTTCTTTTCCTCTGGGCTAGTTCTCGATATCCTGGTTTCCGTCCGGTTGAAGAGGGGCAATGGGGACGCTGCCTCACCTGGTTTTGACGCCAGTGAGTGTGCTGTCCTGGTTCTGTTAGGTTTGGTCGTGGCCTAACAGACCGCTGCCTCAGCTACCCGTTGGTGCTGAGTGACTCTTCGGGCAGTTGCCCTGGTCTTTCCTGTCCTTTGCTCCTTTGGTCTTCTCCTGATGGTGGAGTGATCCCTTTGAACAGCTTACAGTGGGAGGCGTGGACCCAAGTAGTTCTCTCAGCCACCTTCACAGCCGTGTGGGTGGTCAGCAAAACCTGGAATGGTCCAGTCCACCTGGGAGAGTTCCAGCGCCTTCTCCTGAAACATTTAATCATAACAAAGTCTCCAGGAGAAATACAGTGCAATTGCTTTTGCGCAGGTGTAGGGAGTCCTCCCTGCACCTGAGACCTGATGGATGTTAAGTGTTTGGTTAGTTCAATGCAATAGTTCATCATGTTATGATCACAGTGTTTAAGATCTCTGGTGGGATCAGTTGTCGGTCCAACTCCCAGATTGGGAGGAGCTGCAAAAAGGATTTCAAAAGGACTAAGACGAAATTTAGCTCGTCTCCGCATCCTCATATACATAACAGCAATAGGCAAGCATGTGACCCAGTTCTGTTTTGTGTCCTCACAAAGTTTGGCCAGTTTGTTTTTCAAAGTACCATTTTCTCGTTCAACAGCGCCCCCGCTCTGTGGGTGGTAGGCACAGTGTTTTGTCAGGTCAAAATGTAGGGTCGTGGATACTTCACTCATGATCTCATTTGCAAAGTGGGACCCATTATCACTTGAAATTCTCTGGGGGATTCCCCATCGTGGAATGATTTCCGTCAGTAAAATCTTTGCTACTGTGTTTGCTGTTGCATGTTTTGTGGGGAAAACTTCAACCCATTTGGAAAACATATCGACAACAACCAAGCAGTATTTCTTGTTTAAAACAGGCGTTAATTCAATAAAATCAATCATTAGATGTTGAAAAGGAGCAGTCACTGTCTTGTGTGCACCTGGTGCTGTGGTTTTTATTGTTTTTGAAATATTGTGAGTGGCACATATCAGACATGAGTCACAGTACTGTTCAGCAACTTTCAAAAATTTCACAGTAAACCAGTGTGTGTCCATTTCTCTTAACATTCCCCCCTTTGACACATGGTCTCCACCATGCGTTAAAACAGCAAAAGAATGAAAGAAATGTCGAGGTAGGCAGGGGTTGTTGTTTGGACCTAGCCAAATATCATTAGTGAACGTGCTTCCAAGGCGTTTCCATTCTGCTCGCTCAGAAGGTGTTGAGAGTTTTTGCATGTCTGTGATGGTGAATGAGTCAGGTGAGGCTGTAGTCTGAGATGATGAGCAGATCATAAGAGGAAGTGGGTGGATCCTTTCAGGAGGTGTGGTAGCAGCAGATTTAGCTGCTATGTCAGCAGCTGCATTGCCCCTAGAGACATGGTCAGTGTTTCGGGTATGGGCTGCACATTTTACTACAGCAATGTGTTTGGGAAGTGTGATTGCTTCTAAAAGATTAGCAACAAGTTTGTGGTTCAAGATGGGCTGTCCATCTGAACGAAGGAAGTGACGATGTTTCCACAAAGCTCCAAAATCATGTACAACACCAAAAGCATAGCGAGAGTCAGTGAAGATGTTGACAGATTTGTTTTCAGAGAGTTGGCAAGCTCTGGTCAAGGCTATGAGTTCACAGGCCTGAGCTGAACAAGGAGGCAATGAACGAGCCTCAATGGTGGAGGAGGAAGTTACAACTGCATAACCGCTGTGAATAGAGCCAGTGTTAGGATCACGTGAAGATGAGCCATCTACAAAGAGTTCCCAGTCTGGGTGTTCAAGAGGTTCTTGTTGTAAGTCAGGTCTAGGTGTGCAAAGCACTTCAAGTTCAGCTAAACAGTCATGTGGTGTGCCTTCGACAGGTGAAGGTAAGAGTGTAGCTGGATTTAAAACGTTGCAACGTTGGATGGTGATATTTGGCATGTCAAGAAGAGTGGTGTGGTACCTTAACCAACGCGCTGTAGACAAGTGAGCAGTTTTTTGCTCGTTTAGAATGTGAGTGACAGCGTGTGGTACAAGCAAGGTCAAATCAGAGTACCCCACAATGTCTCTACTGGCCAATACAGATTTTTCTGCTGCTGCAACAGCGCGCAAGCAAAGTGGGAGTCCTGCAGCAACTGGATCAAGTTTTGATGAAAAGTAGGCCACAGGTTTCATGAGGTCACCATGCCTTTGCAACAAAACTGATGTCATGCATCCCTCCCTTTCATCCACCGCCTGCACAAATGGGCGGGTTGGATCAGGAATTCCTAAGGTGGGGGCTTTCTGCAGCTGTAATTTGAGAGTCTCAAATGCTGACAGTGCAGGTGGTGTCCAAGACAATTTAGAGCTCATTTGAAGGCCTTTTTCATGACAAACAGCGCGGAGTGGTGTTTCAAGTTCTGCGTAGTTTGGAATGAAATGTCGACAATAACTGCATAACCCTAGGAATGACATGAGCTGCTTTTTTGTTTCAGGAAGAGGAAGAGCGACAATGGCTGTAACACGCGCAGGAGCCAGCTCTCTTCCTTCTGCAGAGATTCTGTGACCCAGAAATGTAACCAGTGGCAACACAAACTGTAGTTTAGACAACGAGGCCTTGTGTCCTTCTGCAGCTAGATACTGCAGGAGGCGGATTGTGTGTGTTTTGCATGTTTGTGCATCAGGAGCAGCCAAAAGAAGATCATCAACATACTGAAGAAGTGCACAATCAGGTGGAAGACTGAATCCTGCCAGACTATCTCTCAAAGCCTGGTGGAAAATAGTTGGAGACTCACAATAGCCCTGGCAAAGGCGAGTAAAGGTGTAAGACTTTCCTAAAAACTCAAATGCAAACCAGTACTGGCTGTCTGGATGCACAATGACACTAAAAAAGGCGTTGGCCAGGTCTATGACTGAAAAGTGGGTGGAGCCAGTTGGTATTTGAGACAAGATCACATAAGGATTAGGGACGATCGGTGCACGAGCTTGAACTGCAGCATTTACAGCTCTAAGATCCTGAACAAACCGCCACTCATCAGGAGGAGTGGGGCGGATCTTTTTCACTGGAAAAATTGGAGTTCTCACAGGTGAAGTGGGACAAGGAACGATTACACCTGCTTCCAGAAGAGAGTGAAAAACAGGTGTAATGCCTGAGGCTGCCTCAGGTTTCAGTGGATACTGTGGTATTTTTGGTCGATAAGAAGATTTAGGAGTAATTTGGATGGGCTCCTGACCTTTTATCAGACCTACATCATACTTTGTCTGGGCCCACAATGTGGGTGGAACAGCAGAGAGGTCTGGGTTGTCTGAAGTCATCGTAGGCAGTGTTAGTCATGCAGAGGTGTCAATCACTTCTTTGAATGGGGTGACCGGAAGTGATGAAATAAGTGGTTGTCTGTACATCTCCAGAGCAGGAGAGTAAAAACAAGTGTCAAGTGGTTGCCAGTCAGATGCACAATGGGCTCTCAGTGCTAGAGGGCCTAAAGAGCGCCACTGAGCTTCAGGAGGTTTAGCAAGAGAAACATGAGGAAATGAGTCAGGTACTGTGAAATAGCATGTTTGTGGTGTGACATCATCTGTGAGGCATGTCAACAGGAAACATGTGGTCTTTGTCCAGCAGATATCTGTAGTATGTAAGTCAGTTGGTGGTGTTTGCATGAATGAATCTCCTAGCTGATCAGCTGGGTCTGAAGTAACACGAGCAGTGCAATGCAGCTGTTGTTCATGCATGAATGTGCATGAAGGTGGAAGTCTATCTTTGGCCATAGAGAGCAAGGCTACACGCTGACTCTCATCAGTGAGGGACCATTCAAATACAAACAGCAGATCAGGCACTAGTGTCACCAAAGTGTCCACTGAGTGTGTAGACTTTGACACCACTAGTCCTTCAGGGCTACAATCGATGGACAGGTTGAATTTAAGAATTAGATCTCTGGCCAGAAGATTTATTGGACACGTCTGTGAGAGTAGAAACTGATGCGAGTGGGCAGTGTGATCAAAAGGGTCAATCACATTCAGAGGAGTTGTCATTACCTCTGGGATTGCTACACCAGATGCTCCTGTGGAGTGGATAATCTTGCCACAAAGTGGAGCATGTGGGAGACATTTCTTCATTATCAAAGATTGAGTGGC
>NW_023620441.1:0-6790 GCF_014905685.2 Nematolebias whitei
GTAAGGTTCCAGAAGCTCAGAGAGGTAAAGGGGTGCGAGGCCATTTAGGCACTTGAAGGTCAACAGAATAATTTTAAAAACTATCCTCGTACGAACAGGGAGCCAGTGAAGGGAGGACAGAACTGGAGTAATATGTTCAGACCTACGCGTTCCGGTTAAAAGCTGAGCAGCAGCATTCTGGACGAGCTGAAGACGTGAGATGGAGGCCTGGCTGATCCCAGCATACAGTGCATTGCAATAGTCCAATTGGGTTGTGACAAAGGCGTGGATTAGTTTCTCAAGGTCGGGTCTGGACAACACTGGCTTTAGCTTAGCTACCTGTCTGAGTTGGAAGAAGCTTTTCTGCAGAACAGAGTTGATTTGTTTGTCAAACTTGAAGTCAGAGTCTAAATCCATTCTGAGATTTTTACCAGACTGCTTCAGATATGGCTGAAGAGAGTCCAGGTTGACAGGATCGGGGGTGGCAGTTGAGCTAGGGCTAAAGACAATGACTTCTGTCTTCTCATTGTTAAAACTTAAGAAATTTGAAGCCATCCAGGCCTTAATGTCGTCCAGACATTTTAGCAGAGGGTGAATGTAGCAAACACTTGCCTGTTTCACAGGCAGGTAGATCTGGCAGTCACCAGCATAACAATGCAATGAAAGACCATGTTTCCTCAGGATGGACCCCAGTGGGAGCAAATAAAGTGAGAACAGAATGAACAAAAGAACAACTAATTAAAGCTAGCTTCATTGTGGCTGAAGAAATCGCCCACGCTTCCAAGTCTTTTTCAGAGGGAGCGTTTTTGAAGCAGTGCATGCTGAAGGTCTGAGAGCAGGTGTGTCCCGACCAGTTACAGACTTTTAAAAATGTCAGTTTATCAAGAAACACCATCGCGAACCGAGTGAAGGAACTAGCAGAAAATCTTACAACACAGCTGACTGAGTAGACACGCAGCTACACAGCTTTTTCATTAGCTGTTGATGAAAGCACAGATAACACAGACACAGCGCAGTTATCAATTTTTATTAGAGGCGTAAAGTCGGACCTCTGTATCACTGAGGAGCTGTTGGATGTGGCTGCAATGCATGGGACCACGACGGGACAGGACATTTTTGATGCGGTGGAGAAGTCCGTAAGTAAAAATGCATTGCAGTGGGAAACTTGGTGGGATTAACTACAGACGGTGCACCGGCAATGTGTGGAGGAAAAGTGGGCTTGGTTGGACTAATGAAGAGGAAAATGCAAAAAATGAACTGTCACACGCCTCTGATAACATATCATTGCATTATCCATCAAGAAGCTTTGTGTGGGAAGGTGCTGGGGATGGAGGACATTGTGACCACAGTCATGAAAACAGTGAACTTCATTAGGGCGCGTGGCCTGAATCACCATCAGTTCCAGCAGTTTTTGCTGGAGATGGGCTCGGAACACGGGGATGTGCCGTACTATACAGAAGTGCGGTGGCTGAGTAGGAGCAAAGTCCTCAAGCGATTTTTTGAGCTCAGGGAAGACATTGCTCTTTTTATGCAGAGTAAAGGAAAACTCGTGTCTGAACTATCAGATCCAAAGTGGCTGTGTGACTTTGCTGTGTTGTGTGACATAACCGACCATCTCGCCCAGCTGAATCAGAAGCTGCAGGGACGCAAACAAGTCATCACGCAGATGTCCGACACAATCACGGCTTTCCAGCGTAAATTGGACTTTTGGATGCGGCAAGCGAAACAGGACAATCTTGTCCACTTTCCTGTTTGTCAGAGCATGTCAGCCCCGTTTCCTGAGACTTTTTCATGTGCTCAGTTAGCTACCAAATTGAGCTGGTTAAAGACTGAGTTTGATCGGCGCTTCTCTGACTTCAGAGCACAACAGTCTGGCTTTGACATCTTTGCCAATCCTTTCACCACCGATGTCTGCACTGCACCCCAACACCTTCAGATGGAGCTAATTGAGCTTCAAAGCGACAGTGGCCTGAGAGCAAAGTTCCAGGATGCTGCAATCCAGGACTTTTACCGTCTGATACCCCCTGGTTTGATGCCACAGCTTCGACTTCATGCTGCCCGTGTTCTGTCCATGTTTGGAAGCACCTATCTGTGCGAACAGTTTTTTTCCATAATGAATCTGAACAAAAACAAGCACAGATCACGCCTCACGGATGACAACCTCCATGCTGTTCTACGCATTGCCTCAGCACAGGACCTAAAGCCAGACATTGACACACTGGCAACGGGAAAACGGTGTCAGACATCTGGTCAGAAAAACACAGGTTAGCATTTTTTTTGAAAACTAAAATATAATAAAATGTAATTCAACCAAGAAGAAGAACAGTTAAACTGTGTGCAATTTAATGATTGTGCTTGCATTTTGTTTTGTGTTTATCATTTTCAGAACATGATCAATCGATAGTAGAGAGAGAATCCACTTGGTGTGTTCAAGGACAGGCAGCATCTCCTCATCAAAGACTAACCAAAAAACTTGAGTAATATAGTTGTGAACTGAGTCAACCTTTATTTTGTTTTTTTTAGTTGATTACATATTATTTATGTATAGCTGCTGTTGTAATTATTTAATGTTTGCAGGTCTTATGTGTGTATGCAGGCAAATTGTTGTCATCAAACCATCAGTTGGATGCAAGGCTGTGTGTAGCCTTTTTTTGTAAAATGCTACATGTGTCACATGTTCTTTGCAGCTCAGTTTTAGGATGTCTTCAAAGCTATTTGACTATTTGTTATTTTTCTTTATTCACTTGGACAGTTTGATCCTTCATTAATGGAGTTATGTGGGTTTTCATAAGCTGACAAAATTTAAAAGGATTTATGTTAGAGCAACAAGCAAACATATGTTTTCTATGCAACTGTAATTGTCATTTGAATAAGTTATAATAAATAATGAGTTATTTAACATTAAGGAGTAGTTACATTTTATTTTACATTACATTCGATTACATTTAGTTACATTTATAAGTTACATCTGGCCCTTTAAGGACAGCCATTATGCTGATGTGGCCCTCGGTGAAAATGAGTTTGACACCCCTGCTGTAGTCCATGGGCAGCTCCAGTGGTTCTTGTGAGGAAGAAGGGGGGTGGGTACAGATTTTGTGTATATTACAGAAAACTTAATGATGTCACAAGAAAAGATGCGTACCCCCTCCCAAGGATTGATGATGCATTGGATAGTCTTGTGCATGCTCGCTGGTTTTCCACATTAGATCTTGCCAGTGGTTATTGGCAAATGGAAGTTGATCCCAAAGACCGCCATAAGACAGTCTTTACCACTCGCCAGGGACTTTTTGAGTTCAATGTCTTAAGTTTTGGTTTGTGTAATGCCCCCAGTACATTTCAGCGTTTAATGGATCTTATTCTGGCTGACTTGCAATGGACTATTTGTTTGGTTTACTTGGATGACATTATTGTATTTGGCCGTGCTTTTCTGGAACATTTGACCCATCTTGATAAAGTGTTGGATAAATTAAGACAGGCCAATCTAAAAGTAAAACCATCAAAGTGTAACAGGTTTTCTACAAAAGTCCATTATCTAGGGCATGTGATTTCTGGTGAAGGGGTTATGCCAGACTCCGCCAAGGTTGAGTTAGTGGGAGGGTGGCCAGTACCAACTAATTAGACAGAAATCCAGAGTTTTTTGGGTTTGGCATCTTATTATCAACGTTTTGTACGTGGGTTTGCAGATATTGTCCATCCTTTGCATCAACTGGTGGAAAAGGGGAAGCAGTTTCGATGGACCCAAGACTGTCAAAATGCTTTTGATAAACTTAAAGTTGGTTTGATAACCGTTCCAGTTTTGATGTATCCAAATCCCCCAAACAGTTTATTTTGGACACTGATGCAAGTGACATGGGCATTGGGGCTGTATTATCTCAGGAAGTGGAGGGACATGAGAGAGTTGTTGCATATGCTAGCAGAGCTCTTACAAAACAGGAACGCAAATATGCCACCACTAAGAAATAACTTTTAAGTATGGTCACCTTTACAAGACACTTTAAACACTATTTGTTGGGGAAAGAGTTTGTTTTGAGAACTGACCACAACTCCCTCCGGTGGTTGCATAATTTTCAGAACTTGGAAGGACAGTTGGCTAGATGGGTTGAACAGCTTGCTAATTTTCAGTATAAGATTGTCCATCGCCCTGGCAAATTGCATGCTAATGCAGATGCACTTTCTAGATTACCGGGTGCTATTGAAAACAAACAGCCCCTTGCTGATCTTGTTGTGCAAGGTGAGACCCACAGAATAGAGCCAGTCTGTTCTGCGCAACCAGAAACTTCACAGGTACAAGTTGTATTGCCTCAATCCATGGTATCTGAAGTTTTAAGACAACTGCATAATGTCCCTACTGGAGGTCATTTAGGAGTACAGAAATTGCAGGGGAAGGTTAAGGATCAGTTTTATTGGCCAGGGTGGTTTAAAGATGTTAGGACTTGGGTCAGGGAATGTGTTGATTGTTGATCATGTAAAAACCAAGGAACGCGTCCATGTGCACCCTTGCAGCCCTCTGTTGTATCTGGGCCTTTTGAACATGTTGCTGTTGACATTTTGGGACCCCTCCCTGAGACTGAGAGGAAGAACAAGTATATTTGGTTGTAGGGGCTTATTTTTCTAAGTGGACTGAAGCCTTCCCTCTTCCTAATCAGGAAGCAAAAACTATTGCAAAGGTTTTGACAGAAGAGTGGGTGTGTCGTTTTGGGGCTCCACGCTGCCATCATTCAGACCAGGGCCGAAACTTTGAATCGACTTTATTTAAAGAATTATGTAGGCTTCTGCATATTCACAAGTCTCGCACATCTCCATACCACCCTCAGTCTGATGGGCTGGTTGAAAGGTTTAATCAAACTCTTTTGTCTATGCTCTCCCTCTTTGTTGAGGACAACCAGCTAAACTGGGATAAACTTCTACCTTATGTAATGTTGGCCTATCGTAGTAGTGTTCATGCCAGCACCTCTGTTACGCCCTACAAAGTCTTGTTTGGGCAGGAAATTGTGTTGCCAGTTGACATTATGTTAAATGTGAACAACAGAGAATTGTTTTCTTCTGTGGCTGAGTATGTGTCGAGGTTGCAGGAAACATTATCCACAGTAGTGGAGGCAGTCAAACGCCATCAAATAAAATCTTCAGAGCAACAGAGGAGATTTTATGATTTCAGAGCAAACTTTCAGTATTCCTCAGAAGGAGAACAAGTGTGGGTGCAAAACAAGGCCAGAAAGCGTGGGGTGTGTCCCAAGTTGCAGAGACGTTATAAGGGCCCATTTAGAGTGGTTGAGAGGGTGACAGATGTGCTATACAGATTAGTGCCAGCAGAGGGGGGTCCAGAGACTGTTATTCATGTCAACAGACTTAAGCCTTTTGTTCCTTCTTCAGCAGTTTCATCACCAATTGGCTTTGTGACCCGAGTCATCTTACATTGAGGCCCACGCCAAGAAAAGAGCAAAGTCCCCCACTGGAGGATGTCAGAGGGATGGAGAGTGTCCCTTTGGCTGGTTCATCATCTGCACTGTTTCCCTGGGATCCGTCAGCACTGCAAGATCAGCAGGGGGCTTTACCCCAAAGGACTAGATCAGTGGGGCAGGCTCGCCCTGTACGTCAGCGAAGAATGCCTGCTTGGTCTAAAGATTATAGCATGGACATGTAAGGACTCAAGGGCGAGTCCTTTAGGTTGGGGGGGGGGGGGTGTGTGATATGCTTAGGCAGGACTGATTTGTAGAGGCAAGGAGACTGATCAAGGACAGGTGTGTTCAATCAGTTGAGGAGCATCACACTAGATAAAGGTTTCTCAAACAAATTGTGGAGGGAGAGCTTTTGCAGTGGTTGTGGCAGCACCCTTTTGGAGGGAGGGTGTCATTCCCAGTCATTTAGGGCTGCCGGCAACGAAGACAGCAAGACAGGTGCTTAAGTGTTCCTGTGTCAGGAGGGGAGGCTGGGTGCCTCTTTTAGACAGTTAGGGCTGGGCTTTAGTGGGGTGCAGTCACCACCTTGGACTCCTGCTTCTGTTCCTGCCACCTGCTCTGATCTGGTGTGGAGCCAATCCAGGAGGTCTGATTGTCGTCCAGCTAAGTCAATCCCCAGGGGTGTTGGACGACATCACAATCTTAAACCCTGGGGAGGGGTCTCATCGCTGAGTGAGCTAAGTGAACAAAGTGAACTCATCTAACCTTTTATTATAGGCCTTACTTTTTAGCTTGGGTGGGGATCTTTTTAGGAGTAAATTAATAAATAAAGACTATTTTCATAACCTTCTAGTGTGTGGTGATTGTTTGACGGTTCTGACATTCTAGGCAAGATCTTCCTACTGTTTGACCCACAAATTTATTACAATAATAAAGTTATGAACAAATATGTCTGTCTCGTCGTTTGGGGAGCCATGCTTGAACCGTGTCGCTTCCCTCTGCTGCTGAGCAGCTGGTGACGCTCGTCACCCGCAGCACGCGTTACCTGCCCCTCTTCCTCTTTCACTTTAACCTTTTTTTGTTGTTGTTTGTTTTTTAGTTTGTCAAAGCACAATTTTGATTTTTTTAAATACAGAAGTAATGTTTAATAAATGTTAGGACTATAATAATAATAATGAATTTAATTTGTAACGCACTTTTCATTAACAAAAATCTCAAAGTGCTAAAGAGTTCAACTAAAATCAATGATAAAATCAACTGAAATCAATGATAAAATCAACTAAAATCTGTGATCAAATCAACTAAAATCTGTGATCAAATCAACTAAAATCTGTGATCAAATCAACTAAAATCTGTGATCAAATCAACTAAAATCAATGATAAAATCAACTAAAATCTGTGATCAAATCAACTAA
>NW_023620442.1:0-6787 GCF_014905685.2 Nematolebias whitei
CGCAGACCGGAATTATTCTGAACGATCACGATTATAGAGGTTACACTCTGATAGTGGCCTTCAGCTCTTCTCAGTTGTTGGGTCTAGTGTATCACATCTTCCTCTTCACAATACCCCATAGATTTTCTATGGGGTTACGGTCAGACGAGTTTGCCGGCCAGTTAAGAACAGGGATACCATGGTCCTTAAACCAGGTACTGGTAACTTTGGCACTGTGCGCAGGCGCTAAGTCCTGTTGGAAAATGAAATCTGCATCTCCATAAAGTTGGTCAGCAGCAGGAAGCATGAAGTGATCTAAAACTTCCTGGTGGACGGCTGCGTTGACTTTGGACCTCAGAAAACACAGTGGACCAACACCAGTGGTGATGAATTCATTCCAATGGTGGAATAAAAGTACAGTGCTTTGGCTTATGAGATTTTAGTATAGTGATGAGGACAGCTCCTGGCGGGCCAAATCAAATGGCTTCAGGCCCCACTTTGGGCACCCCTGCCCTAGATGAAGAAGCTTTTCACCCTCTCTGTAAGGCTGAGTCCGGCCAACCTACGAAGGAAGCTCATTTCAGCCGATTGTATCCAGGATCTTGTTCTTTTGGTCACAAGCCAAACCTCATGGCCACAGCTGAGGGTTGGACCATAGAATAGTAAATCCAAAGTGTTGCCTTTCAACTCAACTCTTCACAACGACTGAACAAAGCAACGCCCTCGTTACTGAGGACGAGTCCCCGATCGGTCGATCCATCTCCCGCTCCATCCTACCATCAATCAAGGAACAAGACCAAATACCTGAACTCCTCCACCAGAGGCAACGACACAAACGTTTAAAGTATATTAAGACTTCGGCTGAAAAATGGCACAATTTTGAGTCCTAACGGGGTCAAATCTATCGCCTTGGTCTTACGCTGGTTTGTGGTTTCATCCCCCAGATGTCAACCGTTGCTACAAGCAATGACCTGGGATGGATCGGCCTGAAGGTAGATAAGATATTATAAATTAAGTGTAATTTGTTCCCCTGGAGTTTACAATGACCATGTTTTACCCACCATTCTTTATTCAATCCAGCTGACTTTCCAAACTTGTCCTCCTGGAAACTTAAGAGTGACTTTTCATTGAGGAGCTCTGTAAAAGATGCCGTCTTACTTTGACAGGCTTTTACAAATAGCTTGTGTGTTTAACCGACTGACAAACCACAAGCAGCGCATACAGCCTCGGGGAAAATTGTGCTATTGGTCTGTTGGGACAGAACAAACCCGCCCTCAACAAACCTCTATTACCTGGTTTTGACGTTTACAAGAAACTATGTGACAAGTCGAACGTGTGTATACGCATGTTGATGAATATCCTTGTTTGTGTTACAGGACTCAAGGACACGCCGCAGGTGAGAGGTGCCACATCAGATCACATAGAAACTTTGTAGAGCTCTAAATGTAGAGATTAGAACTGTTTAGGAACAGCCATTGCTAAAAGCGAATTCCATCTCGCTATTCTTCGTAGGAAAATTTTGGCGAGGGCGAAACGAAGAAGCTTCATATTGTTGGTGAGTCCGAGTTATTTTCTGCTGCCTCAGAGACTGGAGATGAATGGAACTGTAGAGTAACGTGTACGCTGTCGGAGGCGGAGAGGGAATGGTAAAAGTACCGAAGGACCAAGTAAGAAATGCAACAGAGGCACTTCAGTTTCTGTGAAGACTGAACGACAGCGGCTTGTTTCGGATGATGACCTCGTTATTTTAGTGCGCTACAACGAGCTGCAGGAGTTTTACTTGCTGGGATTTTGTGGGTGGTTATTTTCTATACGTGTTCCAGCCTGAAATCACTGCAGCATGCTGGCAGTGATAACTTTCAGAGTGATGCCTGAAAACTAAGGGCCTGCACGTGGGCCGTCTTTGTCAGGCCCGCTTTAGTGCAATGATCCGTTCTATTTGTTTTCCCGTTTACATTTGTTATTCCAAATTCTATCCCCGTTCTGTACATTTTCGTCCCGCAGCTTTTAAGCAATTTTACATCCTTCAAATATTTAGATCTGTTTGCAACTGCTCTTTTCACATTCAGATTCTTTCTGCAAACTACAACATTACACACACACACCTTGCTAGTTTTGAAAGTGATTTTTATAATTATGTTTTTGACTTTAAAATCTTGTGGCTTTGCTTGGCCGGACCATTGCTACAGTTTTCTGTATACTCGTCAGTCGACAGGTGCTTTTGTTTTTGTTCTACCTCCTTCCAAAACTCTTTTTCGTTCTCGAAACTACTCCCCAAATAGATGAGCTTTAATTTCTTTAATTGAAAGAAATCATTAGACGCCGGAGATTCTTCGTTTAGGAGCAACCTCATCAGCAGGGTGTCATTAAGGGACGGTTGTTTTTTTTTCCCGACGTATATTTATTTTAGTCTCCGAGACGTTAGCAATGATTTTAGGATTAGAGGCGAACGTGTATTCCTTTTGTCAGATGAATTTAGCAGTCTGTTGATTGAATTAGTCATAAAAGTCGCGCTTAAAACAGAAATCTCGTAGCGCCGACTCCATAATTTCAAGTTTAACGTTGAGGCATCATTGTACTCCCCCCTCCAGAAGAATGACAAGTGCCTTGCAGCTTGAGCTTGGCAGCATTTGACAGTGATAATACACAATATTCTTCTGTTGACATGAAAATAAACTCTGGGTGCCAAATGAGCATCTGTATTCCTCTCCCCGCACGCTCCCAATCCGAGAGGCTTCTTGTAGAATTGCTGCGTGCACGTCGCAGCCCCTCGTGATGTGATCTGGTAATCCATCTTCAGAAGCCCACCCAGCCCTCCCCTCGCTCCCTCGCTCTCCTGGGTTAACGTAGGCGGATGTGCCGAATATCATATGCATGAAAAATTTGCCGTCCCTGCACTTTTTTTTTTTTTTTGCCTGGAATCTTGCAGCGCTGCAGTTGATGGATAGAATGTGTCACTTGGTGCAGCGCTCAGGGCAAGAGGTACGCTTTTGGATGTGGGTGGTGAGGGTGGGGTGGGGCCAGTTTGTCCCTGAGAGTCAGGGGAATGTGGACCTTAAAGTAAAGGCCAAAGACCTAGCTATTTGTTCACGTTAACTACCAAGAGCTGATGGGGGGGACACGGCTCCAAAGAAACAGATTATTTAAACTCGGCCTCCGTGATTGTCATGTTGAGGTTTCACAGAACTGATGCCTACGGTGGCCCTGAGGTGTAAATGAACATTTGAAAAAATGGAATTACAACGCTTTCATGCATAGTGGCCACTACAGTGGACATCTATTTTAAAAGTCTTTTTTTTGTATATGTATGCGTTTTTATGATTTTATTGCGCATAGACTACTCTAGTGGACACTAGTGCATCATAAAATACACCGTCATCTGCTGTCCATCCCTTGCAAGTTCAGTTTTTTTTTTCTCAAATCCAAGATGGCTGACAGTCAGGAAGCCCTGTCAAGGAGCTTGGCAATATCCTGTCAATCATTCTACAGTAGAAAATTCTTGCAGCTAAAAAAATATAGTACCATCTAAAGAATAATGCTGTTGATATATTTTCCAAGTATTGACTTTATTTTGGGAGAAAATTATAATTGATCACCTGTCCACTCAATTGGACGCCATGCATCAGTGACTATATTTCAACAGCAATTCTAAGGATTATTGTGCTGCACTTTTCTTAGACCTGTCCAAAGTTTTTGACACTGTGGACCATAACATCTTGTGTCATAAGCTCTCAGAAATCGGTTTCTCAGAACACGCCATTGGTTGGTTCTTTAACTATCTCTCAGATCGGAGGCAATATGTTCAACATAATGGTACTTCCTCCAGTTATAGTCAACAATGGTGTACCACAAGGCTCAGTCTTAGGACCCACCCTCTTCACAATCTACATAGGTAATGTAGGTCAGAGCATCCCTGATGCATCCTTACATTTCTATGCTGATGACACAGTTGTTTATCGAACTAAAACAGTTGCTAAGGCTCTCCAGCTTTTGCTATCTGCATTTGACATCATCCAGTCAGATTTGTTCCGCCTCAAACTGGTCTTAAATGCCGACAAAACCAAAGGGATGCTTTCTTTCAAACAGGAAGTCGGTTTCAGCAGTTCTTCCTCCGATTTTATACTCTACCTCTCATCATGTTATTGTCTTCAGTCAGCGTCCCTTTGTCTCCTGTTAGTCACTATTGAGCACGTTGCATCAGAGGTCCTGCTGCTGTTCACTTTTATATTTTTTTATATATTTTTTTTTATATATAACTAGTTGTTAGTTTATTTTTGCTAAGGTTGTTGTTTGCTGCAATTTGAGTAGGAGTGTAACGCAATTTCAATTTCTATGTATGTCCTGTACATATGCAGAATTGACAATAAAAATCAATCAATCAATCAATCAATCAAATGGTGTCCCTATTGAGTTTGCTGATTCCGAAACTTCAGCGATTTGTAGACATACATGAGTATTTTGAACTGGATTCGAAGGTGAACCGGTAACCAGTGCAGTGAGGCCTTAACTGGTGTAATTTGCTCTCTTTTGCCTGTACTGGTTAAAAATTGGGCTGCTGCATTCTGGACAAGTTGTAGTCGTGCAATGGAGGTTTGACTGATACCAAACAGGAGTGAATTGCAGTAATCAAGCCTAGATGTAATGAATGCATGTATTACTGTCTCCAGGTTATTTCTGGACAATATGGGCTTCAGTTTAGACAGCCGCCTCAGTTGGAAGAAGCATGATTTAACAATCATGAAACACAGGTTTCAGCAGTTCTTCCTCCGATTTTATCCTCAAATGGTGTCCCTATTGAGTTTGTTGAATATTTGGTTATCTTGGTCGACTCGCATCTCTCTTTTAAGCTCCACGTGGAAAACCTAGTAAAGAAACTGAAAGTTAAACTGGGTTTCTTTTTCAGAAACAGATCCTGTTTAACTCTAAATGCTAGGAAACACCTTGTAACTGTGACTTTCCTTCCCTCCATTGACTATGGTGACATTATTTACATGAACGCTCCTACAAGCACCCTGCAGATGTTGGATGCTGTCTATCACGGTGCACTAAGATTCATAACTGGCTGTGATTATCGTACCCACCACTGCACCCAGTATTCACTGGTTAACTGGTCATCATTAACTTCACACAGACTCTCCCACTGGTACATTTTCATCTTTAAATCACTTCTTGGTCTGCTGCCTTCATACATCTCCTCCTACATGTCTCTGCGTGAGTGCAGCTACAGCGTGCGCTCTCAGGACATTATTACCTGCAGTGTTCCCTCCGTGAGGACTGAACTAGGCAAAAGGGCCTTCTCCTATTCCGCTCCTGTTTCCTGGAATATCTTACAAAAAGACCTGAAGTTCTCGACCTTGACCTCTCTAAGTGGCTTTAAGAATCTGTTGGACTCCTTGCAGGGACCAATGCAGACATGTTCCTGTTTTTAGTTTTCTACATTCGCCTTATCTATATGTTTCTTGTTTCTTTTTTTGCCATCTTATTTGTAAAAAAAAAAAAATCTGTATGCCTTTTTATAACTGTCTATTGTTGTCATCATTCTTTGTTGAAATCAGGTCTCTCTTGTAAATGTCTTCGAGGCTCAATGGGATTTACCTGTCTAAATAAAGGTTGAATGAATGAATGAAACATTTATTCCATTACTCTGCTCTTCTAGAATTTGCACCATCTGCAGCAAGTGTTTTGGCAGTAAATAAACTTACTTTTTAGTACATAATTTGAAGATTTTGTAAGGACAGAAAGTGCATTGTTGCCATTTTCTGAGTAAAAACAAGGTTTTTATATTGTGTAGCCCTCAGACGCAGTGCATAGAAAAAGCCTACAAGATAACGGAGCAACTGCCTGTTGACTCAAGTGAGAATGAAGCTAGTGGACGTGATGATGAGTGGCTACAGGAAGAAGAGCAGGCAAATGCTAGCAGTAGTGACAATGAAGATGAGGATGATGACTGAGGATGGCCTGTGATCACTGAGGGAAATCAAGATGGCGAGGGACATGACGCAAAAACAAGCGCTGGTACAGCTGAGTGATTTTTCACTTCTTGGACCTGACCGTTGTCCATGCCCGGCACCTGTACAGGACGTCTGGTTTGGAGAAGATGGACCCTCTACATTTCAAGGCATCTGTAGCTCGTACGCTAATAAACGAGGGTTCCATGCAGACACGCACAAGAGGATGACCCAGTGCCACCCAAACACAGCAGGGTCTAAGGCACCTCCTGAGACCAGGTTTGGCCCTGGAGAACACTGGTCCAGCTCACTAATGCAAAAAATGCAAACGGGATGCAATGACCCAGCCTGCACAAAAAAACCCCAAATACATCTGCATGCAGTGCGCTGCGGCTCTGTGCCCTGGGTGCTTTGCAAATTTCCATACAAGATAAGTCTGAAACTCAAGAGACTGCACTGCTGAGATACTTTTAACAGAATGGCGGAAGCGTCGGGTGCATCATTGTTGTTTTTGTAAAAATAAAAATGTCTACAAAAATGTTATACTGTTAAGGCGAAGCTCAGAAAAGTCTAAAAAAAGAGATCAAGAGGTTGAATGAGATGGAGTGAAAATTAGAATGAGAGAAGGGTGACGTGCAAAGTTCTGTTTCGGTTGAGCAGTGTCAAAATACGTTCACATTAAAGCGCATAGTATTTTGTTAAAGAACCTCGAAACGCGTGCAGTCCATCTGAGTGGACATGTGGAAAAATTAAAAAATTATTGAAAGAATAAAATTTTATATATATATTTTTTCCCCATCCTTTTTTTTTTTTTTTTTAAGCCCTAAAAAAATAGAAACACTTTAGAAAAAAAATCCTGG
>NW_023620443.1:0-2075 GCF_014905685.2 Nematolebias whitei
TATATATATATATATATATAAATAAAAACTAGGGGAGATTACAGCTTCATTCCCCCTAACCCAGGGGTCTCCAAACTTTTTCCCTGAGTGCCAAATTTAAAATCTATCAGAGGACTCTGGCCAAATGTAATAATATAATGCATGAAATGCAAATACATCTTTAAAGTCAATTTACTTATTATACAATGCATGAAATGCAAATACATCTTTAAGTAAAGTCAATTTACTTATTATACAGTTATTTAACCTTCCATTATGTACAAAGAACATTACAGAACCCAAAATATAACAAATGAGTAAGTAGTGTATAAGAAATTAAAATGAATATTGAAATTTTGGCATTTAAGTATAATTATATCTAGTGCATTATGTAAAAAAAAAAAAAAAATACATGTCCAACAGCAACACAACTTAACAACAATAATATGAACATAAATAAACAGTCCCATATATACAGTAGTCAATGGGCTGACTTTTCCATCTAACATTGAAGTCAGTGGACTGACTGAGTGAAAACGCATCGATTCTTCAAAGGAAATTTTTAAATGTTAACAAGAACTGCTTGGCGTGCCAACTTAAATGGCTTGGCGGGCCAACTTCGGCCCACGGGCCCCACTTTGGGCACCTCTGCCCTAACATGACACTGCCCAAACCAAAAAACCAAACAAACCTGTTTTCAACAAAAGTAGCCCTCCGCTACGAACACTGTAAATTATAGGTTCGTTCAAGATAACTTGCTTTTACTGTGTAGATTGTAGAAATATTTTAAAACACAATTTAATACATTAACAATTAGCATAATTCTAGCTTAGGTTCTCTTTTGTTGCAACTCAACACATCGAGTTGTGATTTTAAACAAAATACATGAAACCAACACCACAGGAACAGAGTTAATTTATCATGCTGACAACCAGTCAGTGATCCTTCTCACTGACAGACCAAATGCAGATTCAGCATGGTGAAACAGCTGCAAAATGCTCACTGTTTTATAATCTGGGTCGACCGTGCGTCACGGGGTAAAAGTACAAAAGAGACAAACATTTAGTGACCTCTCAGATATTTACACCAGCCAGTTAAATTGGTTTTATAAAGGGCTCAGAAAGACAAAGCATGTCAGAAACTCAAGCCAATATAAGCTCTCGTAGTTTAAATCAAATTCCATTTACTTAATAGTCTTTCAAGTCCTTTATTTAAAGTAGTTAATCTTATTATGTCCCAACCACAAACATTTTATCATAAAAAAACAAAACTCTGCTGTTGCTGGGTAGTGAATAACTTGCAAAAATATCAAAATGTCACAAATGAAGGACAGTGAAGTGAAGATCCAAATCTAGGGCTGTAAGATACACACTCCGTTGCATTCGTAAATGTCTTGTTTGATTCTAAGACAAACAACAAACAGGCAACATATCATGATCTGTGGAGGTTAACAGAGGATCGGACAAGGACTGAGCAAAACCAAGATGCATTAGTGAGCAACGCATGTAGGCTGACTATGGATGAGAAGCAGGTGAAAAGGAGCTTAAAGCATAAACGACTGAGGTCATCCATAGATTAAAATACAAGTATTCTAAGATATGAAGCATTTAAATGTATAGCTCAGAGATTCAGAAACATATATCTTATATTTTTACTGTATTATGAGTTTTGCATGTTATCGTTCTGCTAGAATATTTTTCCTTTAAAGACTAAATATAAATTTAAATCACATATAAATATAGTTAGAATAGTTGACATTTTAGTGCATGGTTTTAAACTAAAGGCTCCCACATACTCTGGTGTACTGTGTGTACTCTGTGAGCCGCGTGGACTCCGAGCGCACTGTCCACAGACGGTGAGACGTCATACTCCAGCGTACACCCTGATGGGCTGCAGCCCAGCTCTGCAGGCAAGGGGCGTTTACCTGCAGGACAAATTGAGGTTGGTCATTTGCTGATACGCCTACTGGATAGATTGACAGGTCACAAAAAAAAAAAAAAAAAAAACTAGAGTTGCTGGCTGCCCTGGGTAGAGGCAGCTGGCAGCCCAGGAGCAGTGGTGTTTTGTGTTTATATGTTTTTAATAAAAAGTTCTAC
>NW_023620443.1:2175-6782 GCF_014905685.2 Nematolebias whitei
CCCCCACACACACACACACACCACCACCACCACCAAACAAACAAACAAACAAAACAGGGAGCGCTGGCTCTACAGCCCACACATAAGACCGGCCCACCAGGAAATCTCCAGACCCTCCCGCCACCACGCTGGGCCTGATTTTAATTCTCTCATGACAAATTCCTTCATGTCTCATAATTTCAGTCATGGCGTCAACAGACGGAGGAGTCGAGCTGTCATTTCTAACCCGGAGCCGGTCCTGCCCGACCCGGTTTCAGACCCTGGCGGGGCCATAATAATGTGCTTAATGTGCGGGCCAGGCCTGTGTCAGGTTTTTGATTGCCTCAGTGGACATGCATGGCTGACGGTCCAATTACATGGCTTGCCATAGAGTCACCAGCCGCATGTGGCCATTTGACCACGCGCTGACTGGCCTTAAGAGGTAAAAAGTTCAGTTAAGCTTCAGATGTAATACTGTCAGCGATCCATCAGCCAAAATGGACGTTCATTCAGCTGCTGCACTCAGCAGACGTGCGCGGCCGATGACCCAAACAGGTGAGATCACAAAATATCCGACATGTCACAGCAGGGTCCGTGTCTGAATACAGGCAAAAGCCGCTCCGATATTCTGCCCACTTTACTCAGCCGTGCACATCCACCGACTGTTATTAAATAAGCAGTCAAAGCTTAATTTAAAATGTCATTTTTCGGGTTCGGACCTGGTATTACTGTTAATTTGTTGGGTGGGGTGAGGTTCGTAAATGATGGCTAAGGGCTGGGGCTGGGCTGGGTCAGATTTTTTTTTGACGAATGCAGCTCTAACAAGGAGGAATAGATTGCTTGGCAACAAACAAACAAACAAACAAACAAAAAAGGCCATTAAACCAGACCAGGGATGAAGAAGGGGAGTTTAATACATTGGTGTCACATACAAAGCAGTCTGTTGCCAGGCATGTTATTGTGCAACAGTGAGTACACGGTCGAAAAACTTGATCTTTGCACGGACATGGCCAGCGGATGTCCGCTTCAAGTCTGTGTTGAGTCCGCCTCGATTATGCACGGATCTCTGCGGAGTGAAGTACGCCCGAGTATGTGGGGGCCTTAAGTCTCTGACAAAAACGGGCCAAATGTCAAAACATGATGGAGCTTTGTTGTGATTTAAGTTCATATACTTTGTATATTTGTAGAAGAATCAGGAACCTTTTTTGATATTTCCCCTCTGGATTAGACACAAGGTTGTCAGTTACAGCTAAAAACAATAACAAGGTAATTTGCATGAAAGAGTATTTTAAATTCTGCCAAATCAGTGCATACCTGCACACTCATTAACATGTTAAGTCTCTTATACACCAACATACACACATGCGCACACGCACACACAAGCGCCTTTAGAAAAAAAAAATCCTAGAATGTTGCAAAGCTGATGATTTTCTAATGAATAGTTTCATTGGCCATGGTGCAGATTAGTGTAAAGGGATTGGAGGAGAAAATTTACATGGTTTTAATGATTCCTCAACTTTATATTTAGCAGTTTGACTTATCAAATTCAATCTCCAAGCTTGGAAAACAAACCACGGAGTCGAGCGACAGCACAATTACACGCCTGTGCCATGCTCGTGTTGGTCTGTCACCTCCGATGACATCGGTACTGTTAATGTGTAACATATTAAAATGTCTCAGGGAGAGAGGGATGAAAGACTTAAACACTTTAAAGTTTTGGGCCCATCCCTCATCAAACATTTCCACACATTAACTTATTAGTTTAACTTTTCTAAAAGAGAAGAATATACGGCTTTGTAGGAAAGTATGAAATCCTATAAATATGTCACCAAATGTAATTCCTTAGCTGGGACGCTCTACCAGAAACAAACGTGTTTGTGATTGATGATGAGCTATGGCTCTCATCAGTGTTGATGTAACATTTAGGTGAGATGGATAACAGGATATGACTGGGTACACTTTTAAAAAAATCCTCCAAATGACAATGCTGCTAATGGGGATTAATTCATAAAGTCTGGGGTTTTTTTTTTTGCTTTTAGCAGAGCTTTTGTTCCAGCAGATAAAATAACCTTTGTTTACCTTCACAAAATATTCAAATCCTCAGTATTTAACAAAATAACATGCATTTCTAGGCCTGTTGATATTCTCTTAACTTTAATTTTAGGAAGTTTTGACCTATAGCATTCATCAAGTAGTTTATAAGATAAGATATGTTGTAATCTAACCTAACCAAGTGATGCATCTGTAGTGAGTTAAACCAAAAATGGCTAAAGACAAAGAAATGGGAAAAACAAAACATAAAGTCATGGTTTCTATTCAGCATTATAAAAGACTTTCTTGCTGTCAGAGCTGTCCTTATTACCGTACTTTCCGCCGTACATATCGCACTGCCGTATAAGTTGCATCAGTCCAAATATATCTAATAAAGTGGAAAAAAATATAAATAAGTCACTTCGCCATATAAATTGCATCTATTATGCGTCACCGCTGACGCGTCACATTTATTACGTGTCACCGTGGACCACCCGGAAATGTGGGCTGGTGTTGTGCCAAAAATCAATTGTCTGCCAAATGGTGGGCGTGGGAGTGTCACGGGAGGACTTTAACAAGAATTTAAAAAGATTAACATTTAAAAACAATTATTTGTTTGGTTCGAAATTATAGCAAAGGTGTGTCTCAGTTGAACTTTTCCTTAATAATGCACTTTAATGGTCAAATCAGCTGCATTTTGCCTGAGAGGGGCAATGAAATGCAGCTGATTTGACATTTGTTCCAAGAATTCCAGAGCGAGATGAAGGTGGCTTGGTATGGCAAGCCAATTGTCTCATTAATAGCCACTTTTACCTATTAATGAGACACTTGGCTTGCCATATCACTCGAGGGCCCTCTAGTGGTTGAAAATGGTATTGTTCAATATTTTCCATGTCACAATGAATGAAACTGTCAGATTATTTTTATGATTTTGAAAGGACTCTGGGTTCACCAGGGTTTAATTTCTGTTTGTGTTAATTTGTGTCAGACTGCATGTAGCACAAGGCGCCTTGACAGCAGCAGCTTGAAAACCACACACAAACACAAACTGCTCCATCGTTTCTTACCTGGGGTCCAGTACATCAACTATCAATCAGAGATGGATACTTGATGGCAATGCTTTCATACCAGTTGTAACCTGCTCTTTGTCTGTATTTTCTGTATTTTTGGTCCCCCTCCCTGTGACATGCACACACAGAATCCTCAAGCTCTCTGCTTTGTGACCTGAAGAAGTTCAAAAACAGACTTGTCATACAAAAACAGGAGGGTCTTATCTCGATCTGTGTTCTGCTGTTTTGATGAATGTTCGGATGTTTTTCTACAGCAGTTGGTGAGGTAAGTAGCCCACACACACACACGCGCGTGCATATAAAGCAAAATGGAGGGAACAGGTTTGGCAGGTTTCCTCCATTAGACTGGAACCAAACACGAAGTGCTTGTTCAGGAGCTGCTTGCACCACCACCACCCAGTTCACGCAAACCTGCTGGAAATCCCAGCATCTCCTTGCATCTCTCACAGGTGGCCTTTGTGTTTCCTTATCGGCAAGTTGCTCAACAAGAGAATGTTCAAGAACACAAAAGTACATGGACGTTGGAAGTAAATTATTGGAAAGTGTTAAATTCTTCCTCTTAACCCCCCCCCCAAAAAAAAAAAAGCTAATTAGTGAGTTTTTATACTGAGAAGGGAGGCTGGATCAAAAATATTTTGTAGTAAATCAAATGATCTATGTTGTGCTATATAAGGAAGTGTATCTCCTATGTCAGCGCTTATCTGCAAAATTGGTTTGCTCTAGTACTTTTTGATAATAATAATAAAAATAAAAAAAATGTAAGTGATCATGTTTTGGCACCACCAGAAACGATGAAAGATAAAAAAGCTTCTGAATTTCTCTTTGCACACCTGCTGCCAGGATTGGTCTTCCTTTCCATCACCATGCGTCTCTGCAGAGCTCGCAGACATTAAGTCAACCACCGTGCTGTAGTGATGAATAGGCTGCAGACAGCTGAGAGCACCATCTGTCAAGGAAACAGTCTGCTTGGAAGGTGGAAAGTTGCCTCAGAATAGAAACGACAAACCCAACGCAACCTTCACAAATCAACATTCTTCACGTTAGTTTCCACTCGCACTGAGGCAAGGCTGAAGTTGTCAGAAAACAAGTTGAACATTCTTGGTTTAGTCTCGTGTTATTCTGTCAGGCTCAGCAAGTTAAACTAATCAGCAGTATGAACTAAATTGTCATTTCAAATTGTAAAAATCAAGTTACCGTATTTTTTGGACTATAAGGTGCACTTAAAATCCTTTAATTTTCTCAAAAATTGACAGTGAGCTTTATAGTCAGGTGCACCTTATGTTTTAATTCTGAATGTGCTTACTGACCTCAAACCAATTTTATGTGGATATTGTGAATGATATCTTGATGCATGCTCAATAATCCAGGTAGAAAAATCCAAAAAAGTTCAATCTGGTCCTCTGGACATTCAAAAAAACAAAAGCAAAACAAAGCAAAAAAAATTCTAGAAACGTTTCGTCTCTCATCCAAGAGACTTCCTCAGTCTGAGGTGCTGTTTTCAGCTCAGTCTCTTAAATAGCACCTTCT
>NW_023620444.1:0-6780 GCF_014905685.2 Nematolebias whitei
CCCCCCCCCCCCCCCCCCCGCGCCGACCTGATGGCCGCGGGGCATTACAACACAGACAGTCCGGAGGTAGTAATTCCACCAAGGCGTTGGACTCACCATCAGAAATCCAAGATTCCGTGACGAACAGAAAATCCAACTCCTCATCTTTAAAAAGTCATTGAGGATAAACATCTTGTTGGAAACAGACCTTGCGTTGATTAAACACATCCTGATAGGGTCCAACGCAGACACAGCTGTGGAAGGAGAAGCGCGTGCCAGCGGGCGCAGGTTATGAAGAACAGCTTCTCCAGGTCTGCTGGTGCGGCGCACAGGTAAACAACTCCAGGTGTTTACATGGACTGAGCGCGTGGGCAGCTGGCCAGCAGCCGGGCCCCGGGAGCACCACGGGTCAGAGAGGAGATGATCAGATCCAGAGCAAGTCCTGATAGAATAATCCACACATTGCCTCAGTTTCACCAAAATCCCTGCACGCTTCCCACGACGTCTGCGACGTTTCTTCCATGGAGAAAGGCCAGGGTCACGCAGAAGGAATGCAGGAATCTCAGACAGGACCGATGGAGGAGAGTGCTGACCGCTGTACAAAAACTCCGCAGGCATTTCAGCAAATGTACGGAGCTCCAAAAGTGCCCGACGATCATACTGAAAATATGACTCGGCACACTGCACCAACCATTGTAAAAATAACAAAAATACACTACAAGCAGAGAGCGAGAGACGGGCAGCCATACACACCGGCGCCATCTTGGAATCAAGCCGAGTTCAGTCCCACCCGAGAACCGTTCAGCTTGTCCGTTTATTACAGGATGATGAGGAGCTGAAGTGATGTGCCATTTACCATCACTCTTAAGAAAACACTGGAATTCCTTTCCAGTAAACTGACGGCTATTGTCACTTACAAGTTGTTGTGGCTGACTTGTGCATGCAAACAATGACCAAAGACAGTTTATTGTGCTGGCAGCTGCTGCTTGCTTCACAGGAAAGATTTCTGGCCACATTGAGTGAGCATTTACCACAACCAAAAACATTTGGTCCATAAATGGTCCAGCATAGTCTATATGGATGCGTTGCCATGGTGCAGATGGCCACTCCCACATGTGTACAGGTGCTGCCTGAGGCTGACGCAGTGTCTGCTGGCAACCAGTGCAGGATTTAGCTATGTTCTCTATTTCACAGTCGATGCCTGGCCACCAAATATAGCTCCTTGCAAGACTTTTCATCTTAACCACACCCAGATGTCCATCATGTAGTGAGTTTAGTACCCTTGTACATAGTGTGGCTGGTAGGATGACACGTGTTCCCCACATGACACATCCTTGACAAACAGATAGTTGGTGTTTGCAGGTGGAGTATGCAGAGAAATGTGTATCACTGCAGGATGGCCAACCATTCACAGTAAAATCATCTACTTTGGACAAAATTGTGTCTCGACTTGTTTCTCTTTTCACCTGAGCATTTGTGCAACGTGAAACACAGTTGCTGAATCAGTGGTTTCTTCAGCGGTTTACATTTGTGGAAGGCAAGAAAGTCCATCTACATTTCCTTGTAGTTTTGTCCCTTTAAATTCAATAGTGTAGGTGTGTGCACCAAGGAACAAAACCCATCGCTGCAACCATGCTACAGCCATGGCTGGGATACGGCCAAGATGGCCATGCTCAGAGCAGTTGCAGCTTGACAGGCTCCCGGTACCATCCCAGTTTTTAGTAGTTTTGATATTGACTCTGTGCCTGACTCCGCACAATTTATGCGTGTGAACTATAGCCGAACCGAACTGATGAGAATAAGAGCGGATTTGCCACGGAATATAGCAGAAATCAGCAACAAACTCAAAACTACACTTGTCAGAATGCAGATCTTAAAGTCATCTACCTGGAAGCTGTAGCAGAGGTGTTCCAGTGGGCAGAAGAGGAAGTGCTGCTCCCGGCTTAAGAGGAGAGGATGCCGGGCAGGGGTTATGGTGAGGCTACGAGCTAATGCTAAAGCCGGAAAACTCCCCATGCCGTCTCTCTTTCTGTCGAACGTCCGCTCGTTGGACAACAAGATGGATTTACTTCGTCTGAGAGCGGGCGCCTCAGAAGAGATGAAGAAGTGTGCGGTGCTTTGCCTCACAGAAACGTGGATTACAAGTGAAACGCCGGATACAGTCTTCCAGCTGGATGACAGACTTTTTTCAAGCGGACCGTTGCAGCGAGCTAACGGGGAAATAACGGGGAGGCGGAGTGTGCATTTACGTGAGTAAAAGTTGGTGCACGAACTATACTGTTGTAAATAGCTCATGCTCGAAGGCTTTGGAGCAAATAACAGTGAAATGTCGGCCACATTATCTACCCCGCGAGTTCACACTGACTTTCATCATGGTCGTTTATGTCATGTTCGGCCGTCAGGAGTATTTGAACCCACGTGCAGGAGGATGAAGAGGACGCTCGAGGGATAATAAAAATATATTTATTAAACAAAACAAAATCAAAATGCTGACAGGGCAGCTACTCACAAAACTGGAAACAGGCAGATCAGGGCTGACAGGACAAAAGGCTGAACACTACACCATGGAAGGATAATCCCGAGATAAAGACAAGACACCAGTGAACTGAATATATACACACACACTGATTAGGACAATGACAGACACCTGCAGTGATTAACATTAGACACAGGTGAGACAGGGGCTGAACACAAGGGAAAACACTGAGTGCAGGAAACATGAGGAAACAGACCAAACCAAAACCCCACAGTTTACATTCCTCCGGACGCTAATGCTAATGAATCACTGCAGGAGCTACATGATATTGTCAGCTCGCTGCAGAGCAAACACCCCGAAGCTCTTTACGTTGTAGCCAGAGACTTTAATCACGTGAATCTAAAGGACTGTCTCCCAAGCTTTTATCAACGTGTGGCAATTCCAACACGTGAAGACAAGACGCTGGACCGTGTTTACACGAACGTAAAAGATGCCTACAAAGCGAACCCTGCCCACACCTAGGACTGTCAGACCACATCTCAATCTTCCTGGCTCTGGCTTACATGCCCCCACTGAGATGCTCCAGACTGGTACAAAAGAAAGTTAAATGTTGGATCCAGGACAGTGGCCCCATACTGAGAGATTGTTTTGACCGAACAGACTGGCAGGTTTTCAGAGAAGCTGCTGAAAATGGAGGTTCGCTTGATCTTGACCAATACACATCCTCAGTTCTGGGTTACATTAGTACATGTACTGACACCGTCTCCACTATCAGAAATGTTAAAACCTACCCAAACAGAAAACCTTGGCTGAATGCAGAGGTGCGTACCCTGCTGGAAGCCAGGAACACTGCCTTCAGGTCTGGAAACTCAGAGGAGCTGAGGAGGACAAGAAAAGAGCTGGTTGCTGGTATTAAGAGGGCCAAGGCCACATATGCAAAGAGGATCGAGGGTCAATTCATCTCACAAGACCCTCGGAGCATGTGGAGGGGCATTAAGTGCATAACAGATTATAAAGGAAGAAGCGAACAATGCCCCAAAGACCTATCTCTGCCTGATGCCCTCAACAAGTTCTATGCACGCTTTGAAGACCCGAACAGACCACCCAGCACCAGACTCACCTCACCACCGGATGAAGAGCATCTCAGCATGACCTCAGCCGAAGTAAGGAGTACTTTCAGGAATATTAATCCGCATACAGCAACTGGCCCAGACAACATGTCTGGAAAAGTGTTGAAGGAATGTGCCGATCAGCTCTGCGAGGTGCTGGCAGATATCTTTAACACTTCACTTACCCTGGAGACAGTTCCCACCTGCCTGAAGACTGCCACCATCATCCCAGTCCCAAAAAGCTCTACAGTGACTGGTCTGAATGACTATCGGCCAGTGGCCCTCACCCCGATAAGACGCTAAATGCTTCAAAAAACTGGTCATGACTCACATCAAAACAACCATCAACATCAACGAGGACCCTTATCATTATGCATACTGTGAGAACCGATCAACAGAGGATGCCATCTCCTCTGTGGTCCACTCTGCGCTCAACCACCTGGAGCAGAAAAACTCTTACGTCGTATGCTCTTTGTGGAGTTCACATCCGCCTTCAACACCATGATCCCCCAAACCATGATGGACAAACTATCCACACTAGGACTAAGCCCCTCCATTTGCAACTGGGTACTAGACTTCTTAACAAACAGACCACAGTCAGTGAGGATCCACAACTTCTCCTCCTCCACCATAACCCTCAGCACTGGCTCTCCTCAGGGATGTGTGTTGAGCCCCCTTCTGTTTACTCTGCTCATGTATGATTGTGCAGCTGCCCATCCAGGCTGTCACATTGTAAAGTTTGCAGATGATACAGCGGTGGTGGGATGCATCACAAACAATGATGAGTCCAGCTACAGGCAATAGGTGGATCACCTGGAGAGCTGGTGCAAAGAGAATAACCTTCACATCAATGTGAAGAAGACAAAGGAGATGATTGTGGACTTCATAAGGAACAAAAACATCTCACCCCCCTGAACATAAAAGGATCTGCGGTGGAAGTGGTCTCCAGCTACAAGTACTTGGGTGTACACATGAATGACAACCTCAGCTGGAGCAACAACACCACCAGCCTGATGAAGAAAGCTCATCAGAGACTCTACTTCCTCAGACGGCTGAGATGAGCTGGTCTGGGAAGCTCAGTCCTCACCTCCTTCTACAGGTGTGCAGTGGAGAGCATCCTGTGCTCGAGCATCAACGTGTGGCATGGAGGCTGCACAGCTGCAGAAAGGAAAGCTTTGCAGAGAGTGGTGAAGGCTGCACAGAAATCTGTCGGAATCAGCCTCCCCACCATCACAGACATCTACACCTCCAGATACAGGAAGAGGGCCACCTGCATCATGAAGGACCTCACTCACCCAGCACACACATTTTTTGCCCCACTCCCCTCAGGAAGGAGGTTGAGGAGCATTAAGTGTAGAACCACTAGACTGAGGAACAGCTTCTACCCTGAGGCTGTTAGACTCATGAATCTCTAACTAGAATAATCACTGTGAAAAATCCCATCATGTTGCTGCTGATATGTTTCATGTTGCTGCTGATCTGTTTCAATGTTGATGTGTTCATGCGTGCACATCTGCTCACAGACTCATTCATGTTTGTGCTGATGTTCAATATTTTTATGTTATGAGTGCTTAGTGTATATTTAGTTGATGTTTTTCTTAGTTCATATCTTAGATGTTATTACTGTTTCTCTTATACATTTTATTGTTGAATGTAACTGGGACCTTGTGTACATAATTTCGCTCCACCACATGTACCACATGAGGTGCGAATGACAATAAAGAATCTCTGACTCTGATACCTTTCTGAGGGTTAAAGATGGACACCTGTGGTCGATGATCTGTGATCGTGATTGGGGCGGCTGTGGCTGAGTGGTTAGAGCAGTTATCCTCCAATGCAAGACTTGGGGGTTCAAATCCACCAGCAAGTCACATGCCGAAGGGTCCCTGGACAAGACGCTGAACCCCTAGTTGCCTCTGATGTGTGTCCCATCAGTGTATGAATGTGAAAAAAGCTCTGATTATTCTCTTTAGAATGATTTGTTCAATTAGCTTTGTAGAGATCTAGTAGAGTGCTGTATGAATGGGTAAACGAGGCACAGATTGTAGTGTAAAGCGCTTTGAATATCTCCATAAGATAGAAAGGTGCTATATAAGTACAGTCCATTTACCAAGTACAGTCCATCAGGGTTAAGTGTCTTCCATATAAATACTGATTAAATTTCTTAACTCCCCACACTAGACTAAGCACTTCTCTGTCTATCTGTATGTAGTTTCACTCAGCTGTGTTTAGGGATCTTGAGGCAAAAGCAATTGGTCGTTCCATCCCATCAGACATTTTGTGAGATAGCACAGCACCGATGCCGTATGGGGAAGCATCACAGGCAAGGCGAAGGGATAGTGATGGGTCAAAGTGTGTCAGCTCCTCCAATGTAATGAGCTGTTTAGCATAATTAAATGCCTCTTCACAATGTTTTGTCCATTTCCATTTAACATTTTGTTGCAGCAGCGAGATTAGAGGGTGCAAACTGTTGAAAGGTTTGGTAAAAACTTGTGATAATAATTAATTAAGCCCAAGAATGAGCGTAGCTGACTCACATTTTTAGGTTCTGGTGCCTTCAGAACTCTTCCACTTTGCCTTTGGTTTTGTGGAGTCCATGTTTTGTCGATCTTGTGTCCACAATACTCAATAGCATATTGAAAGAACTCACATTTGTTTTTGTTTGCTCTCAGTCCATATTTTTCCAGCCTGGCCAGGACTGCTGTTAGGTTAGCCAAATGAGTCTTGTAGCATGAAGTAGGGCTTTAACAGACTACTCGAGTAATCTGCACATCGATTCCTACGACACCTATTGAGGTTTTTAATTTCACGTCGAGTATTCGTGGTGACGTCATTACGCCGCCGTTACATCATTGCATCTCATGTCACGTGATCCACACCGGCGCGGGTTACAAAATGGATTCCTCCAAGCAGACGGAGCAGAGCAGGCCCAGTCTTGACAAACAGGTAGAAATGCATCAATAGTCTGGAAATATTTCACTAAAGATGAATCTTCTAGTTCAACTACCATAAGGAAACAGAAAATGAAACAACTTCCTGACTGTTTGGAGCTCGTTGTGAACCGGTGATGCACCATATTTTGTGACAGTAGGGGGCGGTGTTGCACTGTTGCAGGTCACAGAGTATGATGTAACACCGGGTCCAATCTACCGAACCAGCTTCCTCTGACCTTGTTTCACAAACAAAAAGCAAAAAATATTAATCTCTAAACCTATT
>NW_023620445.1:0-1963 GCF_014905685.2 Nematolebias whitei
CATAGTTTGAAGCCAACATGCATCATGGATCGGAAATATCGGCAGGTGGATTGGAAAATCCGATACGTAAATTTTGCTGGTATCGGAGGCCGATACCGATAGTGGATCGGATCGGCCCCATCCCTAATATATATCCCTGTAGTGAGTGTATAGTGCAGGTCCCCAGGCCTTTCTGGGTGGAGTTTGCATGTTCTCTCCGTGCATGTGTGGGTTTTCTCCAGGTGCTCGGCTTTCCTCCCACAGACCAAAAACATGCATGTTAGGCTGATTGGTAACTCTAAACTGTCTCTAGGTGTGAGTGAGAGAGAGACTGGTTGTTTGTATTGTTTATCTCTATGTGTCCCTGTGATGGACTTGCGACCTGTCCAGGGTGTACCCCGCCCCTTGCACAATGATTGCCGGACATGGGCAGTGGCGACCCCCGTGACCCAAAATGGAAGAAGCGGGTAAAAGATAATGGATGGATGGATGGATGTATGTATAAATTAACACTTGCTCTTGTCAAGGGTGGATGCCTTTCCCCTCCTCTCCCTCTCCGCTTTGCTTTGCTCTGTCCTGTCTGTGAAACTGCTTTAGAGCCTCTCTTCTAAAAATCTTCCGAATCGTAATTCTGCTATGGATTTGGTCAGTTGGTCCCTCAACACAGATTACATAACATTTCTTCGAAGAGAAGAAAGGCTTTAAGGTAAGCTGACTTGCCCTGTTGGCACGCACGCAGCTGGATATCTCATCGACTTGGAAGACTTGGTGATGTGTCTATCTCTGCCGGTCAATTGATGACGTTAAGGGTGCTTATATAATCAGATTTATGATAACTGGTTTCCTACTTTTTGGATTCAGCTGGTTCCTGGTCTATCAACAAACAAGCAAGTCGTTGGCAGCAAATTTGGCCCTGGTCAGGCTGTCTGCTTTATATGATGGCTTGATTCGTGCCTCAAGCACCCAGACTCAATTGCTTCTGGCAGGATGGATCAGATCTCTGGGAATACACTCAGATACGGACCAGTGGTGTGGCCAGTTAATTTGGACTTTTCCGAACCGAGAGGACCGACACAGACACAGACAGGTAGATGTATTCAATAAAGTTCTGCCTATCCCTAAAACAATCGTATTTATATGAATTTGGCTCCCTGACTGGCCTTGAGAGGCCACCTTTGACCGTCACAGATGTCAAATCATCTCACTGTCATCTTCCAACCAGAGATAATCTGGAAAAGCTTCAAAGTCCACATGAAGAAAGAGAGGAAAGGTAAGTCTTCTTTTACTCAACAAGATATTGATTAAATCAAACGTCTATTGAAACTTGCAAAAATGGACGAAAATAGGGTAAAGAATGTTCTTTCAATCACCATGGTGGTGGAAAACCCAGGACCTCCCACAGGTGCTATAGCCACCTCTCCCCCATCTGTTAGGGGAGAGAACAAGGAAGCTCTACCCGCAAGCCCGCCACCGAAAACTGTGGACTCGAACCAGTCGAGTGCAGTTTTGGTTGTGGCAATGGATCTAGAGGACCAGTCCTCAGCTGAGGAAGATCCTGCTATCCAAGTTGAACCCTCAGTCCTGCAGTTTCTTGGTTATCTCATCAACAAAGGTGCTGCACAGAAGTTCTACACACCTCTGAATCTAGAAGATGTGATGATGCATGACACACTTCTTGACTGTAGCTATGTTTTTCATGCGCAAAATTTTTTGACCAGATTGAAATGTTTTCAGATTAAATAATTCAAATGTATTGTTTACATGGGCACAATCTGTTCATGACGAGTCTTTACATGCAGCGGGCTTTGTTCTGAACAGAAGTAGACATGTGCAGAGTGGTAAACTCTCCTTAAAAAAGCCACAGAAGAAGAAGTTCTACTTCCGGTTTACTTCCGTGATGAACATAAACAAACCTGAGCACCCAAAATGAACCCGCTACAGGTTTTAATGACGGTGGAGACGTTCCTGCACTCCCTGACTGAGC
>NW_023620445.1:2063-6777 GCF_014905685.2 Nematolebias whitei
TTCTGATCACAAATTATTTCAGATCATGCTGAATAAACAAAAAATAACCCGAACAGGGTGTTTACATGACGCATTTTTATTACGAACGGCCGTTTGATCCGACTATTTATGTCCATGTAAACGTAGCTATTGACTCGGACTTGACACTCATGTCCGCCGATCTTTTTAAATACTTGCATAATGCTTCAGACTTTGCAAATAAAGTTCAATCTTTTAACATGAAGGTACAGTCGTAACCTTCAGCTAACACAATTTTGCCCTCAGTGGCACTAATACAGATCTCCATCGGTCAAATGACCCTAATACACCCTGTGTACATCTCGGACCTTAAATCGGTCCCTCTTCTTATTGGAAACTATTTTCTTGACAGGCTCATGCCTTTAATCTGTTTTCCAACCCTGAAGATGTGGGTACAGGTACATGAACCTCTGCCAATTTCATTACCTCATCAGTTCCATCCATGTTTTAATGTGCTGGAGGCTGCAGAGAACTTGGATGCAAAGCAAACTGAGTCCAAAGACCAGGCAGGTGTTGATCATCTAAAACATATGTGTCAAACTCAAGGCCTGGGGGCCAAATGTGGCCCTTGTTGACATCGTATCTGGCCCCCAATGTTATTTTAAATGTAAAATGCTTTTATCACTTTAATTTTTTTCAGTAATCTTTGATTATGATGTCAAAAGTGCAACAGAGAACGTCAAATGAGTCCAATCAAACTCTACTGAGGAACCTACAACCAAGAAAAGATGTTGGGTATGCAACTTGAGTTAATGTAGATTCTGAAACCGGCCCTTAGTTTGAAAGACGTTTTAATTTTGGCCCCCTTTTGTAAGTGGGTTTGACACCCCTGATCTAAAAGATGCTTCCTCAATTCAGAAGCAACTACCAGTACATCTACAACAAGAGCAACTAAAATTCTTAGGGAAAATTCCTAGAAGCATGGTCCACCATCGAGTGTTTCCACTTTGGATCTACTGCTCTGCCTACTGGATCGTTGCTTTTCACTCAGTGCTACTTAAGATGGCACACGACTTTGACTGGTTGGAATTTCTCAAAAGACCAAGCATTCTTTTTGAAAATATAATTCCTTTTCTTCAATGACCTAGGAGGGTGTCATCGGACATCTCTTAACTTTGTTCTTCAAGACTTGGTCCACAGTGGTTACCAAGGTGTCAAGGCTGACCACATTGAAGTTTCTTCTGATGGCTCATGGATTTGGTTTGTAGTGACTTGATGGCCATCTGGACTGGCATCAACTCCCTAGTGGGGGAATATGGGGCATGAAGATGGGTTCCTTTAACTGACCTCTGACCCTTGAGTTGTTTTCCAAACTCACCATGAATTGTTGTCTTTAAAGTTGCTTTTGACTTCAACAATGTCTGTTGTTTTTCACACATTCACCGTCATTGGACAGTCAGCTACAGTCTGACTAATGTTCCCCTTTTTCTTATGCTTTTAAGAAAGAAAAAACAAATCATTAATGAGGTTTGCTTATTTGAATTTGACAGGTGTGAACATGAATACTTTTTATTAGTTTTCAATCATTAAAATGAAATTGTGTGGAATAATATAATGTGTTTAACATATTTCTTTCTCCTGTTTTTCAGAAGATAGCTTTTTGTTTGAGACACTTGTTGAAAGCTCTTTGAGCTGGAGCTGTTTGCTTCATAGGAGAAGTCATAATGTTCTTAAGAGTAGTCAAAATATCTTCTGAGAGCTGCTGTTTTTACACAGACTCTCTTTGTGTGACAAAACAGTTTGTCTTGGACTTCCGAACCTGACCAGTTCGACTTTGGATCCCGATCCTGCTGTAGTTCATCTTGGTCGTCTCGAGGTCCACTCCTGAGCAGATAAAACGTTTGCTCAATTACAATTTCTTAGAAAAAAATAGAAGCTAAATAACTACAGAAGATGAAGCATTTTTCTCACTGCAAGACTCACGTTCTTGGCTTGAAGTCTAAGCCGGCTGAAGGTGCAGATGGACGGCACCTTCTCATCAGATGTTGTCCTCACTGACCCCTGAAGCAGTCACACTGATGTTCAGCTACCTTGGGCAGGGTTGTGCCTGGCGAGTCCTTCTCATGGTGTATCCTGGTCTGATCCACCAGCAGAACCCCAGAAAGACAAGTGATCTAGTGCCCTCAAGCTGACCCAGTAAGGAGCAGAAACCTGATGACATGATGCAATTCTTGGTCTGGTTAGGATTCTTAGCTGATGCAACTTGATAAATCATTTCCTGGCTTGCAGTGATAGTAAATTACTTATCTGATCACATTAAATAACGCCTTTTAACCAAAATCCAAAGCAAACTTTGTCTAAATTTGTGCATGCATAAAACCCCAAATAGTTCCAGCTCAAAGAGTTAATTTTGCCTTAGATGAAATAATTAAGCCTTGATTGATTGATTAATTATTGTTTGCTTATTGTTGTTAATTCTTAGTTTGATTGATTCATTTTGTAAATCTTTGGTCTTTTCATTTGAATGAATAATCAGTTATCATGGTATGGGACTCCCTGTAATTAACAGATTCTACTTCACTGAGTTCTGATTATTAAAGGGTGAATATATTAATGAAGTTGTTGTTGGTCCAGATGGTGCCCCACTTTAATGAGTGCTAAATAAATCAAAATAAATGTAATGGAGGGGAGTGGAGAAAGTGTCACCTTTCTTCCTCCAGGTCACTTCATAATTGCTACAATGTGAACCTCTAGGATTATCAGTGTGAAGGTGACAAAAAAAAAAAAGAAATTGTCCATATGACTTGACTGAAACTTGTTGGATTGTATACCTGGATTGTTGAGCCTGGACTTTGTTGGTCACAAAACCATCTCTAAAGAGATTGGACTCCACCAGTCCACAGTCAGACTGATTGTGTACAAACTGAAGAACTCCAAGACCATTGTTCCCTCCCCAGGAGTGGTGGACCAGCAAACATCACTCCAAGAGCAAGGCGTGGAATAGTCAGCGAGGTCAGAAAGAACCGCAGGGTAACTTCTAACAAGTGAAGGCCTCGCTCACATTAATGTTGATGTTCATGACCATCAGGAGAACTCTGAACAACAATGGTTCATGGCAGGTTGAAGGAGAAACCACTGCTCTCCAACAAGAACATTGATGCTCGTCTGCAGTTTGATAAAGATCACGTGGACAAACCAGAAGACTGTTGGAAGAATGTTTCGTGGACGGAGGAGACCCAAACAGAACTTTTTGGTTTAAATGAAAAGAGTTATGGTTGGAGAAAGGAAAACCGCATTCCTGCATAAGATCCTTATCCCATCTGTGAAACATGGTGGTGGTAGTATCATGGTTTGGCCTGTTTTGCTGCATCTGGACCAGGACGGCTTGCCAGCATTAATGGAACAATGAATTCTGAATTATATCAGAGAAATCTAAAGGAAAATGTCAGAACATCTGTCCATGAACTGAATCTTAACAGAAGGTGGGTCATGCAGCAACACAATGACCCGAAGCACAAGATGTTCTACCAAAGAATGGTTCAAGAAGAATAAAGTTCATGTTTTGGAATGGCCAAGTCAAAGTCCTGACCTTAATCCGATCCAGATGTTGTGGAAGGACCTGAAGCTGCAGTTAATGTGAAGAAACCACCAACATCCAGAGTTGAAGCTGTTCTGTACGGAGGAATGGACTAAAGTTCCTCCAAGCAGGTGAGCAGGACTGATCAACAGTTACCAGAAACATTTAGCTGCAGTTATTGCTGCACAGGGGGTGTCACACCAGATACTGAAAGTAAAGGTTCACATACTTTTGCTACTCACAAATATGTAATATTGGATCATTTTCCTCAATAAATAAATGATCAAGTATAATATTTTTGTCTCATTTGTTTAAGTGAGTTATCTTCATTTACTTTTAGGACTTGTGTGAAAATCTGATGATGTTTTAGTTCATATTTATGCAGAAATAAAGACAATTATAAAGACTTAACAAACTTTCAAGCACTACTGTATATATTAATTTCTTTGTTTCAAGACAATACGTTATATTTCTTGGCTGCATAATGCCAAAAAAACAACTGGTTGTCTAACCCAGTATAGGATGCTAAGCAACTAAGCACAGGCAGTCCTCAGCTTGAGAAAATCTTTCAGCATTCAAAAGAAGTGACTCTGAGACAGGTGCTTTACCTAAGGTCACAAATGAAAAATCCACTTTCTTCTAAGAGCCTTGAGTCAGAGTCAGAGTCAGAGTTTCTTTATTGTCATTCGCACCTCATGTGGTACATGTGGTGGAGTGAAATTATGTACACAGGGTCCCAGTTACATCCAACAATAAAATGTAAAAGAAAAACAGTAATAAGATCTAAGATATGAACTAAGAATAACATCAACTAAATATACACTAAGCACTCATAACATAAAAACATTGAACATCAGCACAAACATGAACATGAGTCTGTGAGCAGATGTGCACGCATGAACACATCAACATTGAAACAGATCAGCAGCAACATGAAACAGATCAGCAGCAACATGATATGGTTTTTCACAGTGATTATTCTAGTTAGAGATTCATGAGTCTAACAGCCTCAGGGTAGAAGCTGTTCCTCAGTCTAGTGGTTCTACACTTAATGCTCCTTAACCTCCTTCCTGAGGGGAGTGGGGCAAAAAGTGTGTGTGCTGGGTGGGTGGGGTCCTTCATGATGCAGGTGGCCCTCTTCCTGCATCTGGAGGTGTAGATGTCTGTGATGGTGGGGAG
>NW_023620446.1:0-6771 GCF_014905685.2 Nematolebias whitei
TTTAACAAAATAAATCTAAACCAACATAAACACCAAGTGATGTTTAAAAGTTGTCTGTAATGAAGAGGAGACCAAGAAACATCCATCATCAGCACCACTAATGTCCTCCAGGACAGAGCAGTAATGTCCTACAGCAGAGGTCTCCATCCCTGGTCCACTGTCCTACATGTTTCACATGTTTCCCTGCTTCAACACACCTGACTGAGATGATCGAGTCCTTCACAGGCTTCTGCTGAACTTGATGACATTCTGAGTGGGTAATTCAATGATTTGAATCAGGTGTGTTGAAGCAGGAAATCAGCTAAAACCTGCAGGACAGTGGACCATGAGGACCAGGGTTGGGGACCTCTGTCCTGCAGGACAGTGGACCATGAGGACCAGGGTTGGGGACCTCTGTCCTGCAGGACAGACGTGCAGCAGATCCACAAGCTGCTCCTCTTGTTGTCGGGAGCTGACTGACCTTCATAGATCTCTGCTCTTGTTTGTTGAAGCGAGTCCAGTCTTTACGTGAAGCTTTTTAAATGAACCAGTGAGGCCTGGCTGCCTCTGTGCTCACAACACCGGCTCACAATCCTTAAGGTGCAGATTCCAGCAAGAGCTTCATTTGTCCAGAACTTCACTGAAACGTTTGTAATCTGTGGACACGGTTCAGTTCAAACCCTACAGCAGATAGCAGCCTGACTCTGATACAGGATCGACACAACTCTGTCATTTTATAAGAATTCAACCAGTTTGAGATCATTCCTTTATGATGTCCCCGTCTCTAATCTGTGACCAGTTTGTTTCCAGTTCATTTGTGCTGCACATGTTTGTTTTGTTGCTCAGTTTTTCTCTCTTGTAGAGAAGACGATGGAGGAAGATCTAGACTGTCAGAAGAATCAATAAAAAGTAACCCCTCCCCCCTTACAGACACATGTGCACACGAACTTGAAGCAGCAGTCCATCAGTGCAGGTATGATGTCATAAAGGGATGAAGCAGTGGAACATGTCAGTGCAGTCTAAGTGTAGATAGTGCACGTCACAGCTGTGCACGAGGTTCCATTCAGTTGTGGGCTGTGGCAGAGTTCCTGAGTGTGACGGCAGCTGGAAGAAGCTGTTCTTTAGCTGCTTGTTCTGGCTCTGATGCTACACAACCTCCTGCCAGAGGGGAGTGGGGCAAAGTGGAAGCATTTAGTAACTTTCTGTCCACTTGTCAAACGTCTGAACCAACGGAGATCTCTCCAGGAGGAAAGTGTCCTGTTCTCACTGCTGTCTCCAAACAAAAAGTGTGTTTCTCCAACCTGTTTTTATTGAGTCATTGTTCAGAAGCAGCGGAACATGGATCTGTTCAATGTTTCTCTTCAAACACTTCAACCTCATCAACATGAAACAAGTGAACAGCATGAAGCACACCAAGTTTAGAAAGCAGGAAGTGATTGTGAAGGTGAAGACAGAGGACGACTCTGTGGGACATCCAGCGCTCCGTCAGACCTGGTCCTGGACGGAGTGGAGCGGCTGTTTGGACAAAGCCAGAGAGTGACAGGAACATCCAGAGGACAGATTACATTTCATTTCATCACAGCTCTCAGATGCTGCAGTGATGACAACAACAAGGAAGACAGCTTCTTTACTTTCATGGACATGATTCATGTCTTTTCTCTTATTTGGACACTTTCAGACACTTGATGTTGATTTATTTTCTCACACTTCACCTGCTTCTCTTTACTGCTGCCAGAAAGGAGAATGATGAAGTGATGTTATTTAGAAGAAAATGTCTCGCTCACTTTTCTTCATGTCACTGCCACAAGTGACAGCAGCTCTCTGCATGTGCTGCATCACTTGATTTATGTGACAGGAGGAAAGGAGAGGTGTTTGTGAACTCTTCAAAGTGAGCTCTCGTCCAGTGCTCCCTCAGCAGGAGCTCTAAGCCTTCCTTCTTCTGTTCTCCTCCATCCTGTTGGAAGCTGCACACTATTGACTTCAGCTCACATGTTCTCTTTGATTCAGACTCTGCAGGTTGTCAGAGATCAGCTGTGCCTCTCTGCTCTCAGCTCTTCAATCCAACCCCTCCCATCTGACACAACTGGATCGCACTCAGAACCGTCTGACTCTGGAGTGAAGGAGCTCCCTGGTTTTCTACAAACTCCACTCTATAGACAGAAGACTGTGAAGTCAGACACCATGTTTTAGTTTGTGCTCAGCTTCTCATGTGTTCACACTAACCTACACACATGACAATATTATGCTGACACACACACACAACCTTCATGGTGAACTTTGTTGTCTTCAGTCAAAATACACTTGAGTTCTTTTCACAGCAACAAATATCTGATCAATGACTGTTCGTTCAACCAGTTTATAAGACTCTAATGGTTGGACTGGAAATCAGAGTCAAAGGTGACGTGACAGGAACAAGTTCTGGATCTGCCTGTTGTAGTAAAGAACATGTGTCAATAAGAAACTAAACATTTCACTAGATTTGTGCAGCTCATGATCCCAAACATTTATAAAATGATCATTACAGTTTGATTTGTAAAAGCTTTCCTAAAGGAACAAATCTACAACCACTGGTTGATGCTTGAACACTTTTATAAGCTCTAGAATGATTCTCAGTCATAAATAGACGTCACATTCAAAGCTCTGGATCAGCTGCTTCAGTGGCTTCAATCCCCGGGTTGGACCGGGGCTCTTTCTCTCTGCACTTTGTATGTTCTCCTCGTGTTTGCGTGGGTTTTCCCCGGGTACTCCGGTTTCCTCCCACAGTGTAAAAACATGCATGTTAGGCTGCCTTCAGGCCCAGGAGGACCATGCAGAGAGATCTGTGCTCTCAACGGGGTTTGCCTGCTTAAATAAAGCTTCATGAATAAATCAATAGTTTGATCACATTTCAGTCAGTTGGACATGAAGACACATTACATCATGTTTTATTTCTGCTTGTGGGCTTCTGTGTCTGAGAGTCTTTCTAATGGAAACAGGATCAATTCTCTTCAAGTTCCTGTCACATCCAGTTTTCATGATCAACACAAAAGCGTTCATGGAAAGAGAACATTACTGATGTATGGCAGAATAAATTCACGCAGCTCACATGAACAGTTGTGGAGATATTTGCATGTGCAGTGTAGTGAACTAGGCCTAAGGTCAGGATTTGACCTTAAGGACCATATGGGACAGAAGCTGTCATTTCATTGATTTGAATCCAGAAATACAGGTTGACCCATCCTGAGACTTTCTTTCTTGAAAATTCAAGTGAAAGAACACTCTCTTTTCTATTATCATTACTATTTTACAAATGTTTGATAATCAAAGTGTTTTAGTTCCAACCATTTTAGATGTTGTAGTGAACTAATCATTTTTAATTAACTGTGAAACAGTAATAATGATTTTAATCCTCATGCAAAGTTAGAATTCATGTTAAGGTCTGTTACAGAGTAATTATGCATTTTCTGATTTTCTGTCTTTGAATGAGCAGTGTAAGTTGGTCCAAGGTTGGAGTCAAACGCAAACAAGTGTTGGAACGAGCTGTCATGTTTTTAAATCCTCTCAGACGTAAATAGAGAAGCTGGCACCTGTTGGCACCTGTTTTCCGCCAACTCGTCTAAATATTCCTCTCGTCTGTCTGAAAAACATTTTCAATCTGTTCCATAACATTCTTGCTGTTTTTCTAACTCCTAGTGACCTCTTACGTCACAAAAACACACCTCTGTTTTGGTCCATCGACCAATCAGAAACTCCCAAGTGAACCGGAAATAGAGCCCTTTAAATGTCGGTACTTCCTAGTTCAAACCAGTCGCTTCAGGCTCCGGCTTCAGTCATTGCAGCTCCAGGGCTGGAAAACAGGAAAATCCTGACATGACCACAGAGCTCTTCCGAGTCTTATGGGATTATAACATCTTCCACCTCTGAGTGGAACTCTGACGGACTCCACTCATGTGAAGTCCACTTGTGAGGTGAACTTGTGTCGAACAAGCACTGTCACTACTTCGGACGATTCACAGCTGTTCCTACGGAGACGCTGAAAGGGTGCGTTAAATGGAACCTGGTACCAGGGAGACATCTCCAGGTAAAAGAGTTGATTTATACCACCTAAGTGTACCGGGGAAGAAGCTGGGAAAACCCGGAGAGTGCCGTTCTGACGCCGACACAACATTCTCCCTCATCCATCTTTTTCTCCCTCTAAACTTCATCTTTCCATCTTTAAAATTCTTCTATCAAGTAGAAATCATTCCAGATATTTTTAGAAGTGTCTGTTGTACAGCTGGAAGTGAGAAAACAATCGCCGTATTGTTTACTTCCTGTAAACTTGCTTAAATTAGCCATGTTATTTTCCATATTTTGCCAATTAATGTAAATGTGTGATGTGTTGAACTTTGATTCTGTTAATAAATGACCCACTGTCGTTGGTGAGTCAAAGATAATTAACGTCTCACGTTACATTTCTAAATTCAATGCACATTATATACAGTCCAGAAAAATGAAAGAATCCGTTTAATTTATGAATATATATCAGCATATGTTCATACTACAGCAGTAACGGAGAGATGACAACGCCTGCATGGAAACACATCATTGCTACAACAGCTAACACACACAGGAGCACACAATCTGATGTTTCTTCACATTATTCACAGTCACTATTAAAGAAAGATGAAGAAGAGTCACATCTTGTAGAAACAAAGATTTTTAAACACTTCTTCCTCTTTGTTGTCACTTCCTGTTTCACTCCGGCCATGCCATGTAACTAATTCATGGATATTATGCAGAATTTATTCAATATGAACATGTTCTTCCTCTTTTTGTGTTCGTGCATGTCACAGGCATTTGAAGGTCCAGTTTCTTAGGTCCACCTGTAGAATCCAGTCCAACAGTGGTGCTGCTGTGAGGTGGACTGGTCTCCAGTTTGAGTTAAATTCAGAGTTTGAGCTCAAAGCTCACACAGAAGAACTGTATTCTAGTCAGAGGGTTTCTAACATTCAGAGCCTCGTGTGTGTAAAGTGTTGCCTTAGTAGCAGAAAGCCTCTGATCCTGCTCCAGTGGGCCGTCCAGAACAAACACAAGTGGACGGAGACACGTCCAACACTGTGGACAGAGTGGACGTCAGAAAGTGTGTGGAGGTTTGAAAGCAGAGCTGTTGTGTTGCTCTGAATCAAAAGCTTCAGCTCCAGCTGCTCTGTTCAAATGGAAACACTAAATGCTTCATTTCATCATTTCTCTGTCCACTTCTTCATGTTCAGCCTGTTCTCTGCTTCACTCTTGTTGCTCTATTTGCAGCCTCTTCAGTGGATTCTTGCTGCTGTCATGTGATCACTCTGCAGGGATCAATCACCTCCAGGATCATTGCTTCAACAAGTCAGTAGAGATGATAGAAAAAGCAGCAGATGTTCAGTGGAAACGTTCCACCTGCTGTCAGAATGTGTTTTCTATTAGAACCTTGAAGTGGACTGCATTAGAGCAGACAGGAGAAAGAAAACATGGCTCCTGTTTCTGCACATGTTCAGCACACAAACATCTGGCTGCACACTCCCAAACCTTGGTTCTGGTGAGTTCTGTTCACAGAACCTGCTCCGTATCTCAGCTCCAAACATTCCACTAACACCCCTCACAACACCAAGAAGAGGTCAGAGGTCAGGGAGGAAGACGTCCAGGAAGATGTTCCTTTGAACTCCTCAACATCTGGCTCACAAGAAGCCCACATGGTTCCAGCAGACGTCTGGGAGAAGTTGGGACTGTGAGCAGTTCAAGTGGAACAAGAGTTGGTGCTGAAGTCCAGCAGCTTTTGGAGCAACTCAGCTGTTTTCTATCAGAACCCTTCCTTCCTTCCTGCTGCTGTGTCTGATTGTTTATCACACCATGCCTTTGATCTCTTCTTTTAATAGATTCTCACTGGATCTGGATGGATTTCACTCCTTTGATCACTTTGATCCATTTGATTCTGATCAAAAATATATAGGATATTATTATTATAAGGAAAATATATTGGGTCTAACTAATGATCTAAACTGACCTGAAGTCAGTCAATAATTAATGACTTCCAATGATTTCAAGACTTTTTAGCTGCTTGAATAATTATGACTTCAACTAGTTGATGAATTAGAAACTAACTTTTGAACATTTGAACTCTACTAGCTGCAGCTGATTGCAGTGATCAGTGTCTAATCTGTACTAAAACTTCAAAAGTACATTTTCAGAATTCATGCAAAGACAGCAGATAATAGAGAAACAGTTTTTAAAACACAAAAACACGTCAGAATACAACTTATTTTATGGAGGAAAAGAATAGGGCTGTTGATGAGGCCTGTTTTGATGAATTATACACAACTTGTTGTTTCTAAGCTCAGGTGGCTGTGGCGGCCATCTTGAACTGGGTTGACTCAGAAACTTGATCATGTGTAGATGTACATACAAAGAATAAAAAGTGTGAGCTGGAAAACCTGAAACCTGTGAATCCTGCCTAACAATGGAAGAAGCATCTGCTGGAACCTGAGAGTCGTCAGGGTTTCACCATTCCTCTGAGGACCGTTTTCAGGGAAACATGGAAGTTGAAAAGTTTTGGAGATCCCACTCCTCCCTCTTAATGGTTCTTTATCTAGACAGCAACAACTAATTGAAGTGAAACAATGAAATGTCATGGGTCTTACAGAACTGAATCTAAATTGATTCTTGATGTAAAAACACTAATAATGATGGTGGTCACTAAATGTTTGTTCAACTGTCATCTAAAGGTCCGTTTCAGGTCCATTTCTGGTGATTTATGGAGCATTTGAACACATGGAAACTAAGAATTTGGACTTGTAG